>NW_020263427.1:0-2527 GCF_003255815.1 Theropithecus gelada | reverse complement strand
ACCTCTACTTTTTATCTGATTTAATTCTCACAACAACCTGAGAGATAAATGTCCTTCTCATTTTCATGATCAAGGAAGCCAGGGACTCAGATGGTTAGACAATTTTCCCAAGTTTACCTAATCAGGAATTAACAGAGCTGTCCCATTCTGAAGTTTGAGCTATTCCTTTGCACTCTGCCAAGTTCATTGAAGGCTGCACATGGACTATGCTATAATTTAGGATAAAAAGGAAGTCTTTCTATTGTTTGCTTTGCTTTTCTTGTTTGTTTTGTCATTGCTATTTTGCATGAGGTCCATTTTTGGGATAAAGACTGATTGGTTCTTTGAAAAAAATTTAACAAGGTGGACAAACCACAAGTTAACCCAATCAAGAAAATCTGAAAAGCTAAACAGGATCAATGTTAAAGCTTACATAAACAATAAAATAATATAGTAAAGGAGCAAGATATGAAATTAACATCAAAAATTTATAATAGCTTTCATATTTATTAATAGTAACCAGTTAAAATACACAGTGGAAAAGTATGCTGTATTTACAATAACAACAGAACAAAATACTTAGACATAAACTCAACAGTGGCAAATCCTGTGGAAGGAGTACTTTAAAACAGACGTGAAAGACATAAAAGTAGGTTTGAAAGAGGTAAAGATATCCACATAAAAGTACATATGCATGTGCATACATATAGACAGGTATCTGTAGAATACAGACAGATGTGTATATATGTGTGTGTGTGTGTGTGTGTGTGTGTGTATGTATATGGATGTGTGTGTATATATAACTGAAGTTACTTTTTCCCCTAAAGTTAGTAAACTTTATTCTAAAGTTCACGTGGAAAATCATACATGCAAGAATACCTAAGGCCAGTTATGAAAATACACTGAAAGCTTTTACAAATAAAGCACTGTATAATGAAAATAAATGGATAGAGCGATCAATAGGAAAGCAGAAGTCAATATAGGTACTCATGGATACTAAGTTCATGATAAAGGAAGTACCTCAAATCCCTCAGGAAATAGACTTTTAAATAAATCGTGTTAATATAATTGGTAGCCATTTGGAGAAGAGGTGAAAATTGGACCCATAACTCATACCACATACAAAATAAACTTTGTAATAACCTAGATATATGGAGTATCTTTCAAACAACAACTCAAAAGCTAGAGGCAATATGTAAAAGGTTGCTAAATGCAACTATAAAAAACAACATCTAAACAACCAGTTGTTTAGTAGCAACAACTAACCAAAGTAAAACAAAACCATAGGCAAAATAAAAGCAAATGACAAAATGGGAATTTTTGTTGTTGTTGCAATTTAAAACTTACATCACAGACAGAGGGTTAATCTCTGTAATGTATTATTTTTAAAAATCAAGAATGAAAAGTCTAAACCAAGTAATAAATGGGAAGAAAACATAACCAGACAGATGATAAAAAAATATACAAATGGCCCTTAAACATGAAAAAATTTCAGCCTCACTCTGAATAAAAAAAGTACACAAATTAAAACTACACAGATATCATTTTTCACTATAAGACTGGCAAACAAACAAGAAAAAAACACAAGACCTTGCTGGGCAGGCCTCCCACTTGACAAAGTTGATAATTTGAGTGCCAGAAAAGAATAATGGCAGTAATTATTTTGTGTTAAATAACAAAGAAAAATCCACTATTCTTTGTGAGCAAAAGTACAAACCACAAAGGCTAGGATTAATAAATGAGCTCATTAAACCCAATAACTTTTGTACATCAGAAAGACACCACAAAGGGAGGGAAATGACAAACTTCAAAGTAGAAGATATTTGCTTTATATACAACTGACAATGATTGGTGTCCCAAATATTACAAAGTAGCTTTTGAGGCTGTGAAGCAATGATATTCCTTATCCGCTGCTCAAGGGAGTTTAAATTTGTGCAGTCCCTTTATGAAAACTGTTTGATATTACCTACTAAAGGGAATCAATTGGGTAGTTTTTTTTCTTGCCTCTTTCATTCAATAGTTTATTTACAAAATTAAATAATAGAGATCTAGTTCTTTCATTTCCCTGTTGTCGCATACTCCATTATATGAATATAACAAAATTTGTTTATTTCAGTGTTGATAGACTGTGGACTTTTTCCATTTTTTGTGTCGATGATCAACATTGCTGTGAGCACTCTTGTGTACCGGGAATCGCTGAATCAACTTACTTTCCCACATAATGTTGGGAAGCAGCAGAGACGGGGCTCGAAATCAGATCTCTGCTTTAATATCTCTGGTTCACCTCTACAAATCCACCCCCACTGCCTCAGGAACAGACCCAAGATTCTCTCCTCGGTGCTTGGAATGTGAAGAGGGTTCTTCCTGACAGGAAACTAGGGGATGATTAGTCTGGAGGTGCTCAGAAATGGACATTGTGAGTAGGCATCTTTGTCATACCTTAAAGTGAAGACCGTCTAATTTTTGTTGGAAGTTTTGTCAGTAAACAAAACATGCTATGATCAAGGACCTCTACTTTTTATCTGATTTAATTCTCACAACAACCTGA
>NW_020263426.1:0-2527 GCF_003255815.1 Theropithecus gelada | reverse complement strand
CAATGGTTGTCTAGGTGGGGAGACAGCTTTTTCTTTTTTTTTTTTTTTTTTTTAACAGAGTTTCGCTCTTGTTGCCCAGGCTGGAGTGCAGTGTGGCACGATCTCAGTTCACCACAACCTCCGCCTCCCAGGTTTAAGCGATTCTCCTGCCTCAGCCTCCCAAGTAGCTGGGATTACAGGCATGCACCACCATACGTGGCCAATTTTGTATTTTTAGTAGAGACAAGGTTTCTTCACGTTGGTCAGGCTGGTCTCGAACTCCTGACCCCAGGTGATCTGCCCGCCTCAGCCTCCCAAAGTGCTGGGATTACAGCTGTGAGCCACCACGCCTGGCTGAGACAGCTTGCTTCTTTTTTTTTTTTTTTTTTTGAGATGGAGTCTCACTCTGTCAGCTGGAGTGCAGTGGTGCAATCTTGGCTCACTGCAACCTCCGACTCCCGGGTTCAAGCGATTCTCCTACCTCGGCCTCCCAAGTAGCTGGGATTACAGGCATGCACCACCACACCCGGCCAATTTTGTATTTTTAGTACAGACAGAGTTTCACCATGCTGGTCAGGCTGGTCTCAAACTCCTGACCTCATGATCCGCCCCCCTCGGTCTCCCAGAGTGCTGGGATTACAAGCGTGAGCCACTGCGCCCGGCCTGAAACAGCTTTTTTATGCTTGCTACTCTGCCATGTTCCCTTAATCCTCTGCCCTAAGTTTTTACTGCCCTAATATATTATTTCAGGTCTCACAGTAAATGTCACCATCTCAGAGAGAATCCTTTGTACCCCCTCAGTTACTCCTACATCTTTCCGTTTGTAGAGATATTTCCTTGCACTTCTCATATTCAGAGAAATTCCGTTAAGATTCACAGATTTTTTTTTGCTCTCTCTCTCTCTCTCTTTCTCTTTCTTTTTTTGGTAGAGACAGGGTCTCACTAGGTTGCCCAGGCTCCAGGCTGGTCTCAAACTCCTTGGCTCAAGTGATCCTCCAGCTTCGACCTCCCAAAGTGCTAGAATTACAGAGGTGAGCCACCGTGCCTGGCCTTATTTGCTTCTTTAACCTAGGAAAAGTTAAATCATAAAAATGAAACCAGGTTGGCCACAGTGGCTCACACCCGTAATCCTAACACTTTGGGAGGCCAAGGCAGGAAGACCACTTGAGCCCAGAGTTCAAGACCACCTGGGGCAACATAGTGAGACCCCCGCCTCTACAAATAACTTTTTAAAAAGTAAGCCAGGCATGGTGGTACACACCTGTGGTCTCAGCTAACTGGAGGCTGAGGCAGGAGAATCGCTTGAGCCCAGGAGGTTGAGGCTGCAATGAGCTGTGATCGTCATACTGCACTCCTGCCTGGGCAATAGAGTGAGACCCTGTCTCAAAGAAAAAAAAAAAAAAAAGAAAGAAAATGAAACAAAATTGAATGGTGTTACCTTTACTTCTATCATCTATATTGCTCTATGCAAAACTCCTCCAAAATTCTGTTATTAGTCATTTTCTGGAAGTGAAAAATAAGAAGCTCCCTCTTGTGGTAAGGATGGCATTAACATCCTCTCTGGGCTGTGGATTTCTCCGGGTTGCGCTGGGACCTCCAGAATTTACAGCAGGTGATAGATAGTCAGCTTAGAATACTCTGTCTGTGCCCTCAATGAACAGGTGGCGACATGGGTTAGGAAGAACAGAAGCAAATAAAATAAATGTGGTCATCATACAAGATATCACAGTCAATCCTGGAAGATAGTTTCTTTTTTTTTTTTTTTTTTTTTTTGAGACGGAGTCTCGCGCTGTCGCCCAGGCTGGAGTGTAGTGGCGCGATCTCGGCTCACTGCAAGCTCCGCCTCCCGGGTTCACGCCATTCTCCCGCCTCAGCCTCCTGAGTAGCTGGGACTACAGGCGCCCACCACCGCGCCCGGCTAATTTTTTGTATTTTTAGTAGAGACGGGGTTTCACTGTGGTCTCGATCTCCTGACCTTGTGATCCGCCCGCCTCGGCCTCCCAAAGTGCTGGGATTACAGGCGTGAGCCACCGCGCCCGGCCCCGATAGTTTCGAATAAATAATTGAAATTGAGGGAAATGAGAGAGCCACAGGTGTATTCAACCTGGGCCAGCTGGACTGGTTAAAGGGAAGAGGTATTTACACAATGCTTAGAATTTAGCTGCAGAAATTATTGGATGGGTCAGTGGTGATGAAGTGGGGTTGAGAGTTTCAAATGGATAAACCGGACATGTCCATCACCGGGTACAGAGCACATGATGACAAGCATGAACTGTGAAGGTCAGGGAGCTGCTGAAACAGAGGGAAAAGGGGAGAGTTCACTTTTGATTAGTGTGTGCGTGTGTGTGTCTTTGTGTCTGTTTGTTTTGTGACAGAGTCTTGCTCTTTCACCCAGGCTGAAGTGCAGTGGCTCAATCTCGGCTCATTACAACCTCCACCTCCCCAGGTTCAAGTGATTCTTGTGCCTCAGCCTCCCAAGCAGCTGGGATTATAGGCATGCACCACCACACCCTGCTAATTTTTTTTTTTTTTTTTTTTTTTTTTTTTT
>NW_020263425.1:415-2527 GCF_003255815.1 Theropithecus gelada | reverse complement strand
CATCTCACAGAGTTACAGCTTTCCCCTGAAGAAGCCTTTCGCTAAGACAGTTCTTGTGGAAATGGCAAAGTGATATTTTGAAGCCCATAGAGAGCTAGGTGAAAAAGGAAATATCCTCAGATGAAATCTGGAAAGAAGCTTTCTGAGAAACTGCTGAGTGTTCTGTTAATTCATCTCACAGTGTTACATCTGTATTTCGTGGATCTCTTTGTTGCCTTATTTCTGTGGAATCTGAGAACAGATAATTCGAATCCCTTTGAAGACTCTAGGGCCAAAGGAAATATCCTCCGATAACAAAGACAAAGAACCTTTCTGAGAAACTTCTTTGTGTTCTGTGATATCATCTCACAGAGTTACAGCTTTGCCCTCAACAAGCCTTTCACTAAGACAGTACTTGTCGAATTGGCAAAGTGATATTTGGAAGCCCGTATAGGGCTATGGTGGAAAAGGAAATATCCTCAGATGAAATCAGGAAAGAAGCTTTCTGAGAAACTGCTGAGTTTTCTGTTAATTCATCTCCCAGAGTTACATCTGTGTTTCGTCGATCTCTTTGCTAGCCTTATTTCTGTGGAATCTGAGAACAGATAATTCGGATCCCTTTGAAGACTCTAGGGCCAAAGGAAATATCCTCCGATAACAAAGAGAAAGAAGCTTTCTGAGAAACTTCTTTGTGTTCTGTGATATCATCTCACAGAATTACAGCTTTACCCTCAAGAAGCCTTTTGCTAAGACAGTTCTTGTGGAAATGCCAAAGTGATATTTGGAAGCCCATAGAGAGCTAGGTGAAAAAAGAAATATCCTCAGATGAAATCTGGAAAGAAGCTTTCTTAGAAACTGCAGAGTGCTCTGTTAACATCTCACAGAGTTACATCTGTATTTCGTGGATCTATTTGCTAGCCTTCTTTCTGTGGAATCTGAGAACAGATATTTCGGATCCCGTTGAAGACTCTAGGGCCAAAGGAAATATCCTCCGATAAGAAAGAGAAAGAAGCTTTCTGAAAACCTTCTTTGTGTTCTGTGAAATCATCTCACAGAGTTACAGCTTTCCCCTGAAGAAGCCTTTCGCTAAGACAGTTCTTCTGGAATTCGCAAAGTGATATTTGGAAGCCCCTACAGGGCTATGGTGAAAAAGGAAATATCCTCCGATGAAATCTGGAAAGAAGATTTCTGAGAAACTGCTGAGTGTTCTGTTAATTCATCTCACAGAGTTACATCTGTATTTCGTGGATCTATTTGCTAGCCTTCTTTCTGTGGAATCTGAGAACAGATATTTCCGATCCCTTTGAAGACTCTAGGGCCAAAGGAAATATCCTCCGCTAACAAAGAGAAGGAAGCTTTCTGAGAAACTTCTTTGTGTTCTGTGAAATCATCTTACTGAGTTATCGCTTTCCTCTCATGAAGCCTTTGGCTAAGACAGTTCTTGTGGAATTGGCAAAGTGACATTTGGAAGCCCACAGAGGGCTATGGTGAAAAAGGAAATATCGTCAGATGAAATCTGGAAAGAAGGTTTTTGAGAAACTACTTTGTCATGTGTAACTTCCACTCACAGAGTTACATCTGGATATCGTGGATCTCTTTGCTAGCCTTATTTCTCTGGAATCTGAGAACAGATATTTCGAATCCCTTTGAGACTATAGGGCCAAAGTAAATATCCTCCGTTAACAAAGAGAAAGAAGCTTTCTGAGAAACTTTTTTGGTTCTGTGAAATTATCTCACAGAGATACAACTTTCCCCTCAAGAAACCTTTCGCTAAGACAGTTCTTGTGGAATTTGCACAGAGATATTTGGAAGCTCATAGAGGGCTGTGGTGAAAAAGGAAGTATCCTACGATGAAGTCTGGACAGAAGCTTTCTGAGAAACTACTTAGTGTTCTGTGAATTCATCTCACAGAGTTACATCTGTATTTCGCGGATCTCTTTGCTCGCCTTATATCTGTGGAATCTGAGAACAGATATTTCGGATTCCTTTGAAGACTATAGGGCCAAAGGAAATATCCTCCGATAACAAAGAGAAAGAAGCTTTCTGAGAAACTTCTTTGTGTTCTGTGAAATCATCTCACAGAGTTACAGCTTTCTCCTCAAGAAGCCTTTCGCTAAGACAGTTCTTGTGGAA
>NW_020263425.1:0-327 GCF_003255815.1 Theropithecus gelada | reverse complement strand
TTTCACCTCAAGAAGCCTATCGCTAAGACAGTTCTTGTGGAATTGGCAAAGTGATATTTGGAAGCCCATAGAGGGCTATGGTGAAAAAGGAAATATCCTCGGATGAAATCTGGAAAGAAGCTTTCTGAGAAACTGCTTAGATTTCTGTTAATTCATCTCACAGAGTTATATCTGTATTTCGTGGATCTCCTTGCTAGCCTTATTTCTGTGGAATCTGAGAACAGATATTTCGGATCCCTTTGAAGACTATAGGGCCAAAGGAAATATCCTCCGATAACAAAGAGAAAGACGCTTTCTGAGAAACTTCTTTGTGTTCTGCGAAATCAT
>NW_020263424.1:0-2528 GCF_003255815.1 Theropithecus gelada | reverse complement strand
TAACCAGTTAATATCATAATGGCAGGATCAAGTTCACACATAACAATGTTAACCTTAAATGTAAATGGACTAAATGCTACAATTAAAAGACACAGTCTGGCAAACTGATTAAAGAGTCAAGACCCATCAGTCTGCTGTATTCAGGAGACCCATCTCACATGCAGAGACATACATAGGCTCAAAATAAAAGGATGGAGGAAGATTTACCAAGCAAATGGAGAACAAAAAAAAGCAGGGGTTGCAACACTAGTCTCTGATAAAATAGACTTTAAACCATCAAAGATCAAAAGAGACAAAGAAGGCCATTACATAATGGTAAAGGGATCAATTCAACAGGAAGAACTAACTATCCTAAATATATATGCACCCAATACAGGAGCACCCAGATTCATAAAGCAAGTCCTTAGAGACTTACAAAGAGACTTAGACTCCCATACAATAATAATGGGAGACTTCAACACTCCACTGTCAACATTAGACAGATCAATGAGACAGAAAGTGAACAAGGATATCCAAGAATTGAACTCATTTCTGCAGCAAGCAGACCTAATAGACATCTATAGAACTCTCCACCCCAAATCAACAGAATATACATTCTTCTCAGCACCACATCGTACTTATTCCATAATTGACCACATAATTGGAAGTAAAGCACTCCTCAGCAAATGTACAAGAACAGAAATTATAACAAACTGTCTCTCAGACCACAGCTCAATCAAACTAGAACTCAGGACTAAGAAACTCAATCAAAACCGCTCAACTACATGGAAACTGAACAACCTGCTCCTGAATGACTACTGGGTACATAACGAAATGAAGGCAGAAATAAAGATGTTCTTTGAAACCAATGAGAACAAAAATACAACATACCAGAATCTCTGGGACACATTTAAAGCAGTGTGTAGAGGGAAATTTATAGCACTAAATGCCCATGAGAGAAAGCAGGAAAGATCTAAAATTGACACTTTAACATCACAATTAAAAGAACTAGAGAAGCAAGAGCAAACACATTCCAAAGCTAGCAGAAGGCAAGAAATAACTAAGATCAGAGCAGAACTGAAGGAGATAGAGACACAAAAAACCCTCCAAAAAATCAATGAATCCAGGAGTTGGTTTTTTGAAAAGATCAACAAAATTGACAGACCATTAGCAAGACTAATAAAGAAGAAAAGAGAGAAGAATCAAATAGACACAATAAAAAATGATAAAGGGGATACCACCACCGACCCCACAGAAATACAAACTACCATCAGAGAATACTATAAACACCTCTATGCAAATAAACTAGAAAATCTAGAAGAAATGGATAATTTCCTGGACACTTACACTCTTCCAAGACTAAACCAGGAAGAAGTTGAATCCCTGAATAGACCAATAATAGGCTCTGAAATTGAGGCAATAATTAATAGCCTACCAACCAAAAAAAGTCCAGGACCAGATGGATTCACAGCTGAATTCTACCAGAGGTACAAGGAGGAGCTGGTACCATTCCTTCTGAAACTATTCCAATCCATAGAAAAAGAGGGAATCCTCCCTAACTCATTTTATGAGGCCAACATCATCCTGATACCAAAGCCTGGCAGAGACACAACAAAAACAGAGAATTTTAGACCAATATCCCTGATGAACATCGATGCAAATATCCTCAATAAAATACTGGCAAACCGGATTCAGCAGCACATCAAAAAGCTTATCCACCATGATCCAGTGGGCTTCATCCCTGGGATGCAAGGCTGGTTCAACATTCGCAAATCAATAAACATAATCCAGCATATAAACAGAACTAATGACAAGAACCACATGATTATCTCAATAGATGCAGAAAAGGCCTTTGACCAAATTCAACAGCCCTTCATGCTAAAAACGCTCAATAAATTCGGTATTGATGGAATGTACCTCAAAATAATAAGAGCTATTTATGACAAACCCACAGCCAATATCATACTGAATGGGCAAAAACTGGAAAAATTCCCTTTGAAAACTGGCACAAGACAGGGATGCCCTCTCTCACCACTCCTATTCAATATAGTGTTGGAAATTCTGGCTAGGGCAATCAGGCAAGAGAAAGAAATCAAGGGTATTCAGTTAGGAAAAGAAGAAGTCAAATTGTCCCTGTTTGCAGATGACATGATTGTATATTTAGAAAACCCCATTGTCTCAGCCCAAAATCTCCTTAAGCTGATAATCAACTTCAGCAAAGTCTCAAGATACAAAATTAATGTGCAAAAATCACAAGCATTCTTATACACCAGTAACAGACAAATAGAGAGCCAAATCATGAATGAACTTCCATTCACAATCGCTTCAAAGAGAATAAAATATCTAGGAATCCAACTTACAAGGGATGTAAAGGACCTCTTCAAGGAGAACTACAAACCACTGCTCAGTGAAATAAAAGAGGACACAAACAAATGGATGAACATACCATGCTCATGGATAGGAAGAATCAATATCGTGAAAATGGCCATACTGCCCAAGGTTATTTATAGATTCAATGCCATCCCCATCAAGCTACCAATGAGTTTCTT
>NW_020263423.1:0-2530 GCF_003255815.1 Theropithecus gelada | reverse complement strand
AAACCCCATCAGTACATCACCATCATCAAAGACCAGAGGCAGATAAAGCCACAAAGATGGGGGAAAAGGGGGCAGAAAAGCTGGAAATTCAAAAAATAAGAGTAAATCTCCCCCGGCAAAGGAGTGCAGCTCATCGCCAGCAACGGATCAAAGCTGGACGGAGAATGACTTTGACGAGATGAGAGAAGAAGGCTTCAGTCCATCAAATTTCTCAGAGCTAAAGGAGGAATTACGTACCCAGCGCAAAGAAAGTAAGAATCTAGAAAAAAAAGTGGAAGAATTGATAGCTAGAGTAATTAATGCAGAGAAGGTCATAAACGAAATGAAAGAGATGAAGACCATGACACGAGAAATACGTGACAAATGCACAAGCTTCAGTAACCGACTCGATCAACTGGAGGAAAGAGTATCAGCGATTGAGGATCAAATGAATGAAATGAAGTGAGGAGAGAAACCAAAAGAAAAAAGAAGAAAAAGAAATGAATAAAGCCTGCAAGAAGTATGGGATTATGTAAAAAGACCAAATCTACATCTGATTGGGGTGCCTGAAAGTCAGGGGGAGAATGGAACCAAGCTGGAAAACACTCTTCAGGATATCATCCAGGAGAACTTCCCCAACCTAGTAGGGAAGACCAACATTCAAATCCAGGAAATAAGGAGAACACCACAAAGATAATCCTCGAGAAGAGCAACTCCAACACACAATTGCCAGATTCACCAAAGTTGGAATGAAGGAAAAAATCTTAAGGGCAGCCAGAGAGAAAGGTCGGGTAACCCACAAAGGGAAGCCCATCAGACTAACAGCAGATCTCACAGCAGAAGCTCTCCAAGCCAGAAGAGAGTGGGGGCCAATATTCAACATTCTTTAAGAAAAGAATTTTAAACCCAGAATTTCATATCCAACCAAACTAAGTTTCATAAGTGACGGAGAAATAAAATCCTTTACAGATAAGCAAATGCTGAGAGATTTTGTCACCACCAGACCTGCCTTACAAGAGACCCTGAAGGAAGCACTAAACATGGAAAGGAACAACCGGTACCAGCCATTGCAAAAACAAGCGAAAATGTAAAGACCATCGATGCTGGGAAGAAACTGCATTAACTAATGAGCAAAATAACCAGTTAATATCATAATGGCAGGATCAAGTTCACACGTAACAATATTAACTTTAAATGTAAATGGACTAAATGCTCCAATGAAAAGACACAGACTGGCAAACTGGATAAAGAGTCAAGACCCATCAGTCTGCTGTATTCAGGAGACCCATCTCACATGCAGAGACATACATAGGCTGAAAATAAAGGGATGGAGGAAGATCTACCAAGCAAATGGAGAACAAAAAAAAGCAGGGGTTGCAATACTAGTCTCTGATAAAACAGACTTTAAACCATCAAAGATCAAAAGAGACAAAGAAGGCCATTACATAATGGTAAAGGGATCAATTCAACAAGAGGATACAACATAACAGAGTCTCTGGGACAAATTTAAAGCAGTGTGTAGAGGCAAATTTATAGCACTAAATGCCCACAAGAGAAAGCTGGAAAGATCTAAACTTGACACTCTAACATCACAATTAAAAGAACTAGAGAAGCAAGAGCAAACACATTCAAAACCTAGCAGAAGGCAAGAAATAACTAAGATCAGAGCAGAACTGAAGGAGATAGAGACACAAAAAACCCTCCAAAAAATCAATGAATCCAGGAGTTGGTTTTTTGAAAAGATCAACAAAATGGACAGATCGCTAGCAAGACTAATAAAGAAGAAAAGAGAGAAGAATCAAATAGATGCAATAAAAAATGATAAAGGAGATATCACCACCAACCCCACAGAAATACAAACTACCATCAGAGAATACTATAAACACCTCTACGCAAATAAACTAGAAAATCTAGAAGAAATGGATAATTTCCTGGACACTTACACTCTTCCAAGACTAAACCAGGAAGAAGTTGAATCCCCGAATAGACCAATAGTAGGCTCTGAAATTGAGGCAATAATTAATAGCCTACCAACCAAAAAAAGTCCAGGACAAGATGAATTCACAGCTGAATTCTACCAGAGGTACAAGGAGGAGCTGGTACCATTCCTTCTGAAACTATTCCAATCAATAGAAAAAGAGGGAATCCTCCCTAACTCATTTTATGAGGCCAACATCATCCTGATACCAAAGCCTGGCAGAGACACAACAAGAAAAGAGAATTTTAGACCAATACACCTGATGAACATCGATGCAAAAATCCTCAATAAAATACTGGCAAACCGGATTCAGCAACACATCCAAAAGCTTATCCACCATGATCAAGTGGGCTTCATCCCTGGGATGCAAGGCTGGTTCAACACTCGCAAATCAATAAACATAATCCAGCATATAAACAGAACCAAAGACAAGAACCACATGATTATCTCAATAGATGCAGAAAAGGCTTTTGACAAAATTCAACAGCCCTTCATGCTAAAAATGCTCAATAAATTCGGTATTGAGGGAACGTACCTCAAAATAATAAGAGCTATTTATGACAAACCCACAGC
>NW_020263422.1:0-8679 GCF_003255815.1 Theropithecus gelada | reverse complement strand
GTGTCCCTCCTCCTGTTCCGGTGATGTAAACCAAAAAAAAAAAAAAAGGTAAAGAAGTGAACACACACACACACACACAAACACACACACACACACTGAACATTTTAGATTCCCCGTTATGTCAACACTTTTCATTTTAGAGAATGTTTTTGCCTTACATGTGCCAAACTAAACCTGTCCAACCTTGTTGCTTTTTCAGAAGAAAAGGAAGTACACACTTGTGTATTGTCTCCAACTTTGCTAGCCTAAGAGAAAAACTGCTTGTAACTCAAAGCCAGATCCTCAAGGTGTTCTAGCTCAAAGCCAACCGCAACAGGAAGGGGAAGTACACATTATCTAATACTTCATATAATTTTGCTGTTCTCTCCTCATGTCCCTATATCTCTCACACATCTTTAAATCTTCTTACAGGGTAGAGCATCCTTGGAAATGCAGGAAACAGCTTCTGGATATCCGAGGTAGGGCTCGCCTTAGATTTTTCACAGTGGCCGAGCAGCTCCTATCTCCATACAAATCCAAGTCCCCATTTTCCTCTGCTGTGGTTGCAATTTTCTCGGAGTGCTCCTCTGGAGCTACAGTCCTACTGAGCCTTTCCTGTGGCCTTCTACGTAGCCAAGTTACTTTCCCCAAACAGGACTGTTAATTCTAATCAGAGCTTGAGAAACTCTGCCGGCAGTCAGGCTGTGATAAACAATGTTCTCAACAGGACGCAGAAAGGCCAAAAGAACAATGTTTCTAACCAAACATAATGAATGCTATACTGTAGTTGGAAAAAAAAAAAAAAAAAAAAAGACTAACCATTCCTTCTTAGAATCACCGAACAGAGGCCAACCCCTATAAAAAGCCCCTCCCTGGCTGGGCACAGTGGCTCACGCCTGTAATCTCAGCACCAAGGCTGGCAGATCCCTTGAGGTCAGGAGTTTGAGACCAGCCTGACCACCATGGTGAAATCCAGTCACTACTAAAAATACAAAGATTAGCTGGGCGTGGTGGCAGGCACCTGTAATCCCAGCTACTCGGGAGGCTGAGGCAGGAGAATGGCTTGAACCTGGGAGGTGGAGGTTGCAGTGAACTGAGATTGTGCCACTGCACTACAGCCTGGGCAACAGAGCATGACTCCATCTGGGGGAAAAATAAATAAATAAATAATTAAAAAAAAAAAAAAAAAAAAAGCCCCTCCTTGCTCCATGTTTCTGAGATATCCCATGACCAGTTCCTCCTCACCCCAGCGAGTACAATCATACAATTATTTTCTGTAGGTGAGGCCTGAGGTCTTTTCTTTGGTTGGTGAGCTTTAACTGACTTTTATTAGCTCTGGGTGGCATTTTCAATTCTCGGTTGTCCCACAGAATTGAAGTCTCCTAACCGTCCCTTCCCCTAAAAGTCACATTCTAATCGGGGCTTGAGAAACTCTGCCAGCAGTCAGGCTGTGATAAACAATGTTTTCAATAGGACACAGAAAGGCCAACAGAACAACGTTTCTAACTAAACATAATTAATGCTGTACTATAGTATAGCATCCACTGCCCCACCACACCATACCCTTGCTTACTATACCTACTTGATGGAATTCCCCAAGTTCCTTTTCTTTACCCCAGGATAGAGGTTGCCTTAAGGAAAGACATCAAGATAATGGTGTTCTTGTCTCCCGGTTACCCAGTTACTCCTCTCTTTCCGAGCACGGATTGACAGCATCCACCATCAGGCAACTTTTTTGTCCTGCTCATCACCCTCCTTCAGGGGTTTTTGCTGGAAGTGTCAAGCCTTTCCCAGCCCTTCCCAGGCCTATACAGCCAGTTCTGTTTCTAGCCTGACTTAATTCCACATCTCTCCTCCCTCTCCTGAAAATGGACAATTTTGAGTAACCAACTGTTTCACTTCTCCGTATCCCTCCTCCAGTATGTGAGGCATGAATACGTGGGTGTGAGAGAAGATCTAAAACTCCTTTTCAAGGATCCAAATAACTTGGCCCTTGATCCTCCTGGTGCCTAGAAAATCAACTCTCTCCAATAGACCTACTCTCATCTTCCCTACTCCAAAGCTGTCAGATACCTGGGCAATCCGTTTTACAACCATTCCATTTGTCTCTCAGCATATTGGTGGAATTTTGCATTCTTTATCTTTGTGAACAATATACGTCTTTTAAGTGCCTGGGCAACTAACTTAGCCTTTAATCTGTAGAGCGAAGATCCTCTTCCCACTTCTAAGGCCGAAAGATAAACAGGGAGTAGTTTTCCCCACCATTCCATCCCTGTGCTGGGACACTGGCCTAGTTTGTTTCCTCTTCGAGTTCCCTAGGGTGGACCCACGTCTTCCAGCAAACAGACTGGCTTCTTCAGCGCTGATGTTTTCCCCTTTTCTTAGGAGTGGAAAGATTTGTCGATGGAGGGCTACTCATTACCCTCCCCTCCTCCACAAAGGAGGTGTCACCTCCCCTTAATAGGCAAACAACTCAGGGGCCATCCCCATTTGTTTCTTAAACCTGTAAGTTTCTGGTGGGTGGAGTCTCCTGCTTCAGAACAGATGATATCTTTCTCCCAAGTCAGAGGTCTCAAGGTCTGCAGAGGAGAAATGATTCCACTATCATAACCCTCTTAGAGAATGTTGATGGGACTTGTCCCCCACTCACTCAGTTGCTTGATATGAGGCATTTTACCATCCCACCTTTACCCACATATCCCCTGCCCCACCACACCACACCCTTACTTACTGTACCAACCTTTGGCAACTTCACTGACCAAAATTCCATGTAGTTTGCAGCTCCTTTTGCTCTAGTCACGTTACCTTTTTGCACCATTCCTCAGCTTCTCAGAGAATTGCCTGACTGCATTAGTCCATTTTCACACTGCTGATAAAGACATATCTAAGACTGGGGAAAAAAAGAGGTTTAGTTGAACTTACAGTCCCACACGGCTGGGGAGGCCTCAGAATCATGGCAGGAGGAGAAAGGCACTTCTTACATGGCAGTGGCAAGAGAAAATGAGGAAGAAGTAATAGCAGAAACCCCTGATAAACCCATCAGATCTCGTGGGACTTATTAACTATCAGAAGAATAGCACGGGAAAGACCCCCTCCCCATGATTCAATCACCTCCCCCTGGGTCCCTCCCACAACACATGGGGATTCTGAGAGATAAAATTCAAGTTGAGATTTGGGTGGGGACACAGACAAACCATATCATTTGCCCCTGGCCCTTCCAAATCTCATGTTCTCCCATTTCAAAACCAATCATTCCTTTCCAACAGTCCCCCAAAGTCTTAACTAATTTCAGCATTAACCCAGAAGTCCACAGTCGAGAGTCTCATCTAAGACAAGGCAAGTCCCTTCTGCCTATGAGCCTGTAAAATGAAAAGCAAGGTAGTTACTTTCTAGATACAATGGGGATACAGGCATTGGGTAAATACAGGCATTCCAAATGGAAGAAATTGGCCAAAACAAAGGGGTTACAGGGCCCATGCAAGTCCAAAATCCAGGGGGCAGTCAAATTTTAAAGCTCCAAAATGATCTCCTTTGACTCCAGGTCTCACATCCAGATGCAAGAGGTGGGTTCCCATGCACTTAGGCAGCTCTGCCCCTGTGGCTTTGCAGGGTGCAGCCTCCCTTCCACCTGCTTTCGTGGGCTGGTGTTGAGTGTCTATGGCTTTTCCAGGTGCATGGTATAAGCTGTCAGTGGGTCTACCATTCTGGGTCTGGAGGACGGTGGCCCTCTTCTCACGGCTCCACTAGGCAGTTCCCCAGTAGGGACTCTGTGTGGGGGCTCCAACCCCACATTTCCCTTCTGCACTGCCCTAGCAGAGGTTCTCCATGAAGGCCCCACCCCTGTAGCAAACTTCTGCCTGGGCATCCAGGCATTTCCATAAATCTTCCATAATCTAGGCAGAGGTTCCCAAATCTCAATTCCTGACTTCCGTGTACCCACAGGCTTAACACCATGCAGAAGCTGCCAAGGTGTGGGGCTTCTGCCCTCTGAAGCCACAGCCCAAGCTGTACATTGGCCCCTTTCAGCCATGGCCGGAGTGGCTGGGGACAGGGCACCAAGTCCCTGGACTGCACACTGCAGGTGGGCCCTGGGTCCAGCCCATGAAACCACTTTTTCCTCTTGGGCCTCTGGGACTGTGATGGGAGAGGCTGCCATGAAGGTCTCTGACATGGCCTGGAGATATTTTCCCCATGGTCTTGGGGATTAACATTAGGCTCCTTACTACTGTGCATATTTCTGCAGCCGGCTTGCATTTTTCCCCAGAAAATGGGTTTTTCTTTTCTATTGCATAGTCAGGCTGCAAATTTTCCAAACTTTTATGCTCTGCTTCCCTTATAAAACTTAATGCCTTTAACAGAACCCAAGTCACCTCTTGAATGCTTTGCTGCTTAGAAATTTCTTTGGCCAGATACCATAAATCATCTTTCTTAAGTTCAAAGTTCCACAAATCTCTGGGGCAGGGGCAAAATGCTGCCAGTCTCTTTGCTAAAACATAACAAGAGTCACATTTACTCCACTTCCGAACAAGTTCTTCATCTCCACCTGAGACTACCTCAGCCTGGACCTTATTGTCCATATTGTTGTCAGCAATTTGGCCAAAGCCATTCAACAAGTCTCTAGGAGGTTCCAAACTTTCCCACATTTTTCTGTCTTCTTCTGAGCCCTCCAAATGATTCCAACTTCTGCCTGTTACCCAGTTCCAAAGTTGCTTCCACGTTTTGGGGTATCTTTTCAGCACTGGCCTACTCTATTGGTACCAATTTACTATATTAGTCCATTTTCATGCTGCTAATAAAGACATACTCGAGACTGGGAAGAAAAAGAGGTTTAATTGGACTTACATTTCCACATGACTGGGGAGGCTTTAGGATCATGGCGGGAGGTGAAAGGCACTTCTTACATGGTGGTGGCAAGAGAAAATGAGGAACAAGCAAAAGCGGAAACCCCTGATAAACCCATCAGATCTCGTGAGACTTATTAACTATCAGGAGAATAGCATGGGAAAGACCCGCCCCCATGATTCAATTAACCTCTCTCTGGGTCCCTCCCACAACACATGGGAATTCTGGGAGATTCAAGTTGAGATTTGAGTGGGGACACAGCCAAACCATATCACTGACTTCCTGAGTATCCTGCTAACTCCTATGTCCTCACAATCCTTTTTATTGATTTCAAGTTACTTCCCTGGGAGATCTCTCTTTCTCTTGAATGGTTTGACCCCAAGTGACAACATATGAAGAAAAATCTAACAAATACCCACAAAAGCCAGCATGATATAATAGTTAAGAACTGAAGTCAGATTGCCTGAATTTGGATTTTGCCATTTACTAGAGAGGTTTGCCATTTGCTAAGAGAACTGGGTAGATATATTTAACCTTTCTGTTTCTCAGACTATCAGTGATCAAGTAGATAAAAAATAAATAAATCACAGAAGAACTTAGTAATTGATAAGATAGAGCTGGTTGATAACATGCCAATGTATACCTCATTAAAAGTGAATATACTTTCCTTTCCATTGCCCACAAACACTCACTAAAACTATTAGGCCATAAAGAAAAACTTTAGCCAGGTCCAAACAGAAGAATAGTGAAGACAGCATTCTGTGATTACAATGCAATACAACTAGGAATTCATAAAGTTTGGGGGTTGTGGGGGGTGGGAATTCCTTCTATGTGGAAATTCAAAACTATTTTAAACAGTTCTTACAGCAAAGAGAAACCACTAACTGAAACTGTGGAAAATGAATACACAACACATAAAAAAGTGATATACTACTAAGGTAGAAACCAGAGGAAAATTTATAGGTTTAAATACTTATTTTTTTTTTTTTTTTTTTTTTTTTTTTTTTTTTTTTTTTTTTTTTTTGGAGACGGAGTCTCGCTCTGTCACCCAGGCTGGAGTGCAGTGGCCGGATCTCTGCTCACTGCAAGCTCCGCCTCCCGGGTTTATGCCATTCTCCTGGCTCAGCCTCCCGAGTAGCTGGGACTACAGGCGCTCGCCACCTCACCCGGCTAGTTTTTTGTACTTTTTAGTAGAGACGGGGTTTCACCGTGTTAGCCAGGATGGTCTCGATCTCCTGACCTTGTGATCCGCCCGTCTCGGCCTCCCAAAGTGCTAGGATTACAGGCTTGAGCCACCGCGCCCGGCCTAAATACTTATTTTTTAAAAAAGAATTAAGAATCTAATCAAAATGTAGGGGGAAAAATAACAAAATAAATGGAAGCAAAGCAGAAGGAATAGGTTAGTAAAGAAAAAAGCAAAAATTTAGTAAGTTAGAGAACAGAAAGACAGAAGCGTTAAGTTAAAACAATTTTTTTTTTTTTTTTGAGACAGGGTCTCACTCTGTCACCCAGGCTGGAGTGCAGTGGTGTGATCATGGCTCACTGCAGCCTCAAAGCCTCAATCTCCTGGGCTCAAGCGATCCTCCCACCTCATCCTCTGGAGTAGGTGAGACCTTAGGCATGTGCCATCATGACTGGCTAATTTTTATTTATTTATGTATTTATTTTGAGACAGAGTTGTGCTCTGTCACCAGGCTGGAGTGCAGTGGTACGATCTCGGCTCACTGCAATCTCTGCCTCCCGGATTCAAGTGATTCTCCTGCCTCAGCCTCCCGAATAGCTGGGACTACAGGCGCACACCACCATGCCCAAGTAATTTTTGTAATTTTAGTAGAGACAGGGTTTCACCACGTTGGCCAGGATGGTCTTGATCTCCCGACCTTGTGATCCTCCCGCCTCAGCCTCCCAAAGTGCTGGGATTACAGGAGTGATAAGTTTTTTAAAATTTTTTGTAGAGACAAGATATCACTATGTTGCCCAGGTTGGTCCTGAACTCCTGGGCTCAAATGATCCTCCCACCTCCACCTCCCAAAGTGCTGGGATTACAGGTGTGAACCACCACGCCCAGCCAAAAAAAAGGCAATGTTTGGGGATGGGAAGCACAAAATCCCCAGGGGGTCATTCAGAGTGATGCTAATGGAGCCACTTTGGTTCTCCTCCTCAATTCCCATTCCCAAATATCCTTCCTACTGGGGACACAGCTCCGTAAAGAGTCTCTGATTTAATAAATGTGTGGCAGCCTATGGAATGATTCCTTCAGAGAGTTTCCTGGAAGCTGGCACTTCAGTGGCACCTTCGGATGTCTGTTCCAACATTCTAGAAGGCAAGTACATGATGTGACCAGTAGATCCCATGGTCATAGGTTCACTCCTGTATTTCTTTCACTAATCAGATGCTATGTGCATGGAATTCCATGTTTGTGGACCAGGCATTCCATAAACCCCAGGTAATGGTGAGGGTTGGGGCTCTACAGACAGAAAAGGCAAACCCTTACTCAGAATAGGAATCTATCCTTGTGAGGATAAAGTGCTGCTCCTTCGAGAGTGGAAGAGACCTCATGAGTCAACCTGCCACCAACAGCCAGTTGGTTTCCTCAAAGGACAGTGCTGTATCTGGGGTTCAGTGTTGGTCGCTACTGCTGGGGAATATGGACATTTACAAGTAGCAGTAACTAGATCAGTTTTGGTGTGTGGAAGTTCTTGCTACAGGGCCTACACATGGCTTCCATCTCTGGTAGCATAGCCATTCCGCCCAGGTGCCTGTCGGTTCTATCCATGTCAACTGCTGAGTGTTTTTGTCAGTGCCTCTTCCATTGTAGATGTTTTCTGGTGGGTGCTAACATGTGACACAAAATTCTTCACACTTTGTGCCCACTCCCATGTGTTCATCCACACGGCTCTACCCCAGATATTCCTTCTTCCTTCCCTTCCCTTCCCTCTCCTCTCCTCTTCTCTTCTCTCTCCCTCCTTCCTTCCTTCCTTCCTTCCTTCCTTCCTTCCTTCCTTCCTTCCTTTCTCTCTCTTTCTCTCTTTCTCTCTTTCTTTCTTGAGTTTTGCTCTTGTTGCCCAGGCTGGAGTGCAATGGCATGATTTCGGCTCACTGCAACCTCTGCCTCCCGGGTTCAAGTGATTCTCCTGTCTTGGCCTCCTGAGTAGCTGGGATTACAGGCATGCACCACCATGCCTGGCTAATTTGTATTTTTTACTGGAGACAGGGTTTCACCATGTTGGTTAGGCTGGTCTTGAACTCCTGACCTCAGGTGATCCACCTGCCTCGGCCTCCCAAAGTATTGGGATTACAGGCGTGAGCCACTGCACCCGGCCTTACCCCAGATAATTTCATCTCCTGTCTTTCAGTCAGTCCTTTGCCTTCTAGGTTACAGCCTGATGGCCAAGTCATGGCAGCTGCTCAGGAATCTATGTCTTCTTATCTCAGGACACTTCTCTTTCTACTTTTAAAAAATATTTATTTATTTATTTATTTATTTATTTATTTATTTATTTATCAAGCTATCTTCCCACTGCAGCCTCCTGAGTAGCTGGAACTGCAGGAGCATGCCACCATCCTGGATAATTTATTTCTTTCTCTTTCTTTCTTTCTCTTTCTTTCTTTCTTTCTTTCTTTCTTTCTTTCTTTCTTTCTTTCTTTCTTTCCTTCCTTCCTTCCTTCCTTCCTTCCTTCCTTCCTTCCTTCCTTCCTTCCTTCCTTTCTTTCTTTCTTTCTTTCTTTCTTTCTTTCTTTCTTTCTTTCTTTCCTTCCTTCCTTCCTTCTTTTTCTCTTTCTTTTTCTTCTCCTTCCTTCCTTCCTTCCTTCCTTCCTTCCTTCCTTCCTTCCTTCCTTCCTTCCTTCCTTCCTTCC
>NW_020263421.1:0-2530 GCF_003255815.1 Theropithecus gelada | reverse complement strand
GAGAGGAAAAATATGAGCCCAATGAACAAGACAGTAAATGGTTCTGCAGCAAAGATGGGTAGACAGGGTAGGGCTCCATCTTGCAAGTAAAGGAATGGTCACCTACCAAATACAACAAACAGGTGTTTATTGAATGAAACACTCAAAAAACCCTAAAGGAGTCGTGCAAGGGCAACCACAGTCTCCATTCAGCAGACAAGCAGTGAGCACTCTCTGACCCCCACATCCATCCCTGACTTCATGAAGCTTACTTTTCTATGTGAATGTGTGTGTATACACA
This sequence comes from Theropithecus gelada, assembly GCF_003255815.1. Classification (NCBI taxonomy): domain Eukaryota; kingdom Metazoa; phylum Chordata; class Mammalia; order Primates; family Cercopithecidae; genus Theropithecus; species Theropithecus gelada. The sequence continues at coordinate 2,250 of NW_020263421.1, read as the reverse complement.
CACATATATATGTATACAAAAAATAATTTTTCATGTGGATCAATAATTTGCATGAAATGGGTCATGTTGTTGAAATAGAGGATGGCAGAGAGATGGGGTACAAATCACACTGGGTATAAGGTGATGTGTATACTGACTGTGGAGAGGTGGAGGCTCAGGTAGTGGAAAGGGTAAAATTAATGCAGTTATCCCAAGTTATTCCACATGTTAATGAATCACAGTTGATCCAATTATAGTATTACATAAAATGCTTCCTTTCATGTCAATCTAAAAATCAGACCAGCTCTTTGCTGTATCCTCCATAATTTTCTTTGAATCTTTTGCATAGAATTCTGGTGTGAGATTAGGTTGGACAATCCTAACTTGCATCTGTTACAAATGTTTACTCCAGTGATTTCAATTATAGCCTGTGCTTGGATAATAATTTATAGACATTCATTCAATACCTATTTATTGAAATTCTTTATAAGTTATGTTCCATTTTATACACAGAGTTTAAAAAATCAGTTACGATCTCCATGTTATTTCTATAACATCATCCCTAATATTTGGGAACATCTGGAGTTCACAATTTAAAACTTTTTCTCAGTTATTTGACATGGTATGTTGACATCCTTACTCTTTCAGTTAGTATTTAAAATCTTTCTAAGGATACTGTCTTGTTCTTTACTCCTGATAGTAACAAAATTAGATTGAATCAGACAAAAAGGCACACAATGTTTTTGCATTGGAAATCTCAATATTACTTGAAATGTCAATTTTCATAAATTTATAATTTTAGAGTCCAACAAAAATTCCAATAAATTTCTTTCTCTTGTTTTGAAACCATACAAGTTAATTATAACGTCCATATAGAAAAACGAAACATCAAAAGGGCAGAGCAAGGTAGCCAAATAGAACCCTCCAGCAACCATCTCCTCTCAGAAACACAAAATTGAACTATCCATGCAAGAAAACACCTTCATAAAAACAAAAAAAAAATTCAGGTCACTAATCACCGTACCTGGTTTTAACATAATATCAAGAAAAATGGCATTTATGGGTCATAGGAAAAATATTCTTTCACTGTCTGCACCACCCCTCCCTTATCCTGTGGCAGAGCAGTGCAGACAGAAAAATCTGTGTGCTTGCAGGAGAAAAAGCAAAGTGAGTGTGAGACTTTGCATTGGAACTCAGTACTGCTCTGTCACAATGGAACACAATTCAGGGAGGAATTCTGCTGGTACCCATGGAGGAAGCATTTAGACCAGTCCTGGACAGAAGAAAATCCTCAGCTCCAGTGGGAGGAACATGAGTCCGGCTGGATCCATGTCCAGTTGACTAAAGTAGCCTTGGGCCCCATACATTTGCATAGCAGTCAGATTACAAGGACTATAGTCCTTGGGCAAGACTTGGGGCTGCACTGGTCTCAGAGGAGTGGACTTAGGGTGCATGTGACTTAGTGCAACACCAGCTGTCACAGATAAAAGAATGCTGCCTTATCTCTCTAATTCCAGGCAATGCAGCTCTGGGATAAAGACACTTTCCACTTGGGAAAAGGAGAGGAAAGTGTACAGAGAACTTTGTCTTATAACTTAGGTATTAACTCAGTCATAGGAAAACATAGCACCAGGTAGAGTCCTGAAGCTACTGATTCCATGCCTTTGCTCCTGGATGGCATTTCCAGATACACTCAGGGCAAGAAGAGAATCCACTGCCTTGGTGGAACAGACCTAACTCTGCTGACTACAGCGCTTTTGAGCCTTAAACATCAGTGGCAGCCAAGCATTGGTCAGCACAGGCCTTGGGCAAGACCCAGTACTGTACTAGTTTGTAAGGCTTCAGATGCAACCCAGCACAGTGCCAGCTGTGGTGGTCACCGAAATGCTCATATCACCCTTCCCCCAACTCCAGGAAGGCTAGCATGTAGAAAGACTCCTGATTCAAAGAAAAGGAGGGAACAGACCTAGAGACTTTGCCTGGTAACCCAAGGAATTTTCTCTTGTCTTACCTAAGCCCACAAAGGCAGTGCATCTAAGAGTCAGCAAGAGTCACAGTGTTCATGGGCTTCGGGAACCCCACAGTGCTGATAAGACTGCAGTGACCACAGGCTTAGGTCACAGCACTCAATGCCCTTTGAATATGTGGAAAGCCTTCTCAAAAAGGATGGATACAAACAAACCTACACTGTGAAGGTTGGAATAAATACCTAACTCTTCATCTATTGATATGCAGAAATTGATGAACATCCACAAGCATCCAGAAAACAAG
>NW_020263420.1:0-2531 GCF_003255815.1 Theropithecus gelada | reverse complement strand
GCAGCAGTGTAGCAGGGTTTAAGGTGACCGGAGGGCCAAACTGGACGCGGTCCGTGTCCAGTAGGAGGGCCTGGTAGTGGGTTAGGTGTGCGTTGGTTATTTACCGGTCTGGGAGCTGCCGCACTATGGCCTCTAGAGCATGTGGGGTAATAACAGTCAGTGGCTGCCCAAGGGTTAATTTAGCAGAGTCTTTGACCAGCATAGCGGTGGCTGCCATGATACGAAGACACAGGGGCCAGCCGGCCGCCACAGGGTCCAGCTTTTTAGACAGGTATGCTACCGGTCTTTTCCAAGGCCCCAATTTTTGGGTCAGGACTCCTTTGGCAATCTCTTGCCTCTCGTCTAGGAAGAGGGTAAAGGGCTTTGAAGTGTCCGGTAACCCAAGGGCTGGGGCAGACAAGAGTGCCTGTTTTAGTGTTTCAAAAGCCAATTGATGCTCTGCCCGCCAGGTGAAAGGGGTATTTTCCTTGGTGAGTGCATAAAGGAGGGCGGCCAGTTCAGCAAAACCAGGTATCCACAAACGACAGAACCCAGCAGTCTCCAGAAATTCACGCACCTCTCTGGGATTTCGTGGTGGTGGAATGTGAGCCACAGTTTCTATGCGCCCAGAGGTGAGCCACCTTTTCCCTTCACTCAGGATATACCCCAGGTATGTTACCTTGGCCTGACATAGTTGTGCCTTTTTGGCGGATGCCCGGTATCCTTTTTCACCCAGTACCTGAAGTAGATGCCTGGTACCTTGCATACAGGTTTCCTTTGTAGGGGCAGCCAAGAGGAGGTCATCTACATACTGGAGTAGAATCACTTCTGGATTTTGGGTCCGGAAGTCAGTCAGGTCTCGATGAAGAGCCTCATCGAAGAGAGTTGGAGAGTTCTTGAATCCTTGGGGAAGCCGGGTCCAGGTCAATTGGCCCGAAATTCCTTTCTCAGGATCTTTTCACTCAAAGGCAGAGAGTTCTTGGCTTTGGAGGGCCAGAGGTAAACAGAAGAAAGCATCTTTTAAATCTAATACTGTATACCAGTTGTAGTCTGGTTTTAAGGTGCTGAGTAAGTTGTAGGGGTTGGGGACCGTGGGATGGATGTCCATGGTTCTTTGCAGTAGGCACACTGGTCTTTTTCCACTTTTGGCCGCCTTCGCTTCTCTCCCTCTCTCCCTGGTCTTTTCTCTTTTACTACTGCCGCCAGGATTTTTGTTAAATGCTTATCCCTCTTTCGATCCTTACGATCCTCTCGCTCCTCTTGTTCCTTCACTAACCTGGCTTCCCTTTCCTCAGGGGTTTCTCTCTTATTATATACTTTTTCTGCCTCTTTAACCAATTCCTGTAATCCGTAGGTCTGGATCCTATCTAATCTTTGGAGTTTTCCCTTGATATCTGATGCAGCTTGGTCTATGAACGCCATGGCCACGGTAGCCTTATGCTCTAAGGTCTCTGGATTGAATGGGGTATACATTCGGAACCTTTCCAGAAGCCTCTCCATGAAGGCTGCCGGGCTTTCGTCCCTTTCCTGGGTTATGGTTCTTACCTTGGCCAAATTTGTGGGGCGTTTTCCTGCCCCTTTGAGACCCGCCAACAGAGCCTGGCGATAGATTCGGAGACTCTCCCTACCTGGTGCCGTTTCATAGTCCCAGTCCGGGCGGGTGAGGGGAAATCCCTTGTCTATTTCGTTGGGGAGTTGGGTTGGGAGGCCTCCTGGCCCTGGCACATTTTTCTGGGCCTCCAGGAGGACCCGCTGCCTTTCTTCAGTGGTCAGGAGGACCTGCAAGAGTTGCTGGCAATCATCCTAGGTGGGCTGGTGGGTGAGGAGAGTCCCAGTCCGGGCGGGTGAGGGGAAATCCCTCGTAGCTGCTGCGGCAGAGGCTCGCGCCGGGGCCGGATGGGGGAGGGGAGAGGACGGGGGAAGGGGGACTCACAAAACTGCGGGGCTGCAGCCTGGACTGCGGTCCGGCGGCGCGGGCGAGGCGCAAAAACCCAGCCCGGCCCCTGCGGCGCGGCGCGGCGCAGTGAGGCTCCCCCGGGCCGCCCGTCCGGCCTCCGCAGCAATGTAGCCTGTGCCCTCCCGCCGAGGCCCGAAGTCTCGGGGACGCCCGGCGCTGCCGCCTCCGCCGCCACCGCCGCGGTTGCGGGCCCTGCGGCAGCGCCCGCGGCTCCTCCCGCCCGGAGGGAGGCCCTCGTTCTATTAACGAGGTTAGGGCCTGAGGGTCTTGGGAAAAGGAAGGGTTATGGGTTTTCCAGTTGTAGAGGTCAGAGGCAGAGAAGGACCAGTATTGGACCGTGTGATTGACGGTGCGGAGAGGGAAAAGGGAGGATCGCCAAGTGGGGGGGCCATCTGGGTTCTCGGTCTGCCGCAAGCGGAGACGAGGTGTCGGTGGCGGCGTCTGAGGAGTGAGTTCGGGTGGGGCTGGAGAAGGAGACGGGGTCGAGGGAGACGCCAAAGGGGAAGTTGGGGAAAGGGTAGGGGCCGAGGTGATAGAGGAAAGAGCTGGAGACAAAACAGGGGGCAAGGGTGAAGCGTAAGGTGGAGGTCTCAGG
>NW_020263419.1:0-2531 GCF_003255815.1 Theropithecus gelada | reverse complement strand
AAAGAGATCCACGAAATACAGATGTAACTCGGTGAGATGAATTCACAAAACACTAAGGAGTTTCTCAGAAATCTTCTTTCCACATTTCATCTGAGGATATTTCCTTTTTCACCATAGCCCTCTATGGGCTTCCAAATATCACTTTGCCAATTCCACAGGAACTGTCTTAGTGAAACGCTTCTTGAGGGGAAAGCTGAAACTCTGTGAGATGATTTCACAGAACACAAAGAAGTTTCTCAGAAAGCTTCTTTCTCTTTGTTATCGGAGGATATTTCCTTTGGCCCTATTGTCTTCAAAGGGATCCGAAATATCTGTTCTCAGATTCCACAGAAATAAGGCTAGGAAAGAGATCCACGAAACAGAGATGTAACTCTGTGAGATTAATTAAAAGAACACTAACCAGTTTCTCAGAAAGCTTCTTCCAGATTTCATCTGTGGATATTTCCTTTTTCACCATAGTCCTCTATGGGCTTCCCAATATCACTTTGCCAATTCCACAAGAACTGTCTTAGCCGAAGTCTTCTTGAGGGGGAAGAGGTAACTCTCTGAGACGATTTCACAGAACGCAAAGAAGTTTCTCACAAAACTTCTTTCTCTTTGTTATCAGAGGATATTTCCTTTGGCCCTATAGTCTTCAAAGGGATCCGAAATATCTCTTCTCAGATTCCACAGGAATAAGGCTAGCAAAGAGATCCACGAAACACAGATGTAACACTGTGAGATGAATTAACAGAACACTAAGCAGTTTCTTAGAAAGCTTCTTTCCAGATATCATCTGAGGATATTTTCTTTTTCAACATAGCCCTCTATGGGCTTCCAAATATCACTTTGCCAATTCCACAGGAACTGTCTTAGCGAAAGGCTTCTTGAGGGGAAAGCTGTAACTCTGTGAGATGATTTCACAGAACACAAAGAAATTTTCAAAAAGCTTCTATCTCTTTGTTATCGGAGGATATTTTCTTTGGCCCTATAGTCTTCTAAGGGATTTTAAATATCTGTTCTAAGATTCCATAGAAATAAGGCTAGCAAAGACATCCAAGAAATATAGGTGTAACTCTCTGAGATGAATTAACACAACACTAAGCAGTTTCTCAGAAATCTTCTTTCCAGATTTCATCTGAGGATGTTTTCTTTTTCACCATAGTCCTCTATGGACTCCCCAATATCACTTTGCCAATTCCACAAGAACTGTCTTAGCGAAAGGCTTCTTGAGGGGGAGGCTGTAACTCTGTGAGAAGATTTCACAGAACACAAAGAAGTTTCTCAGAAAGCTTCTTTCTCTTTGTTATTGGAGGATATTTCCTTTGGCCCTATAGTCTTCAAAGGGATCCGAAATATCTGCTCTGAGATTCCACAGACATAAGGCTAGCAAAGAGATCCAAGAAATACAGATGTAACTCTGTGAGATCAATTAACAGAACACTTAGCAGTTTCTCAGAAAGCTTCTTTCCAGATTTCATCTGTGGGGATTTCCTTTTTTACCGTAGCCCTCTATGGGCTTCCAAATATCACTTTGCCAATTCCACAAGAACTGTCTTAGCGAAAGGCTTCTTGAGGGGAAAGCTGTAACTCTGTGAGATGATTACACAGAACACAAAGAAGTTTCTCAGAAAGCTTCTTTCTCTTTGTTATCGGAGGAGATTTCCTTTGGCCCTATAGTCTTCAAAGGGATCCGAAATATCTGTTCTCAGATTCCACAGAAATAAGGCTAGCAAAGAGATCCACGAAATACAGATGTAACACTGTGAGATCAATTAACAGAACACTAAGCAGTTTCTCAGACAGCTTCTTTCCAGATTTCATCTGAGGATATTTCCTTTTTCACCATAGACCTCTATCGGCTTCCAAATATCACTTTGCCAATTCCACAAGAACTGTCCAAGCGAAAGGCTTCTTGAGGGGAAAGCTGTAACTCTGCGAGATGATTTCACAGAACACAAAGAAGTTTCTCATAAAGCTTCTTTCTCTTTGTTATTGGAGGATATTTCCTTTAGCCCGATAGTCTTCAAAGGGATCCGAAATATCTGTTCTCAGAATCCACAGAAATAGGCTAGCAAATAGATCCACGAAATACAGATGTAACTCTGTGAGATGAATTAATAGAACACTAGGCAGTTTCTCAGAAAGCTTCTTTCCAGATTTCATCTGAGAATATTTCCTTTTTTAAAATAGCCCTCTATGGGCTTCCAAATATCACTTTGCCAATTACAGAAGAACTGTCTTAGCGAAAGGCTTCTTGAGGGGAAAGCTGTAAATTTGTGAGATGATTTCACAGAACACAAAGAAGTTTCTCAGAAAGCTTCTTTCTCTTTGTTATCAGAGGATATTTCCTTTGGCCCTATAGTCTTCAAAGGGATCCGAAATATCTGTTCTCAGATTCCACAGAAATAAGGCTAGCAAATACATCCACGAAATACAGATGTAACTCGGTAAGATGAATTCACAACACTAAGGAGTTTCTCAAGAAGGTTCTTTCCAGATTTCATCTGAGGATATTTCCTTTTTCACCGTAGCCCTCTATGGGCTACCAA
>NW_020263418.1:0-2531 GCF_003255815.1 Theropithecus gelada | reverse complement strand
AATCTGGAAAGAAGCTTTCTGAGAAACTGCTGAGTGTTCTGTTAATTCATCTCACAGAGTTACAGCTGTATTTCGTGGATCTCTTTGCTAGCCTTAGTTCTGTGGAATCTGAGAACAGATATTTCGGATCCCTTTGAAGACTCTAGGGCCAAAGGAAATATCCACCGATAACAAAGAGAAAGAAGCTTTCTGAGAAAATTCTTTGTGTTGTGTGAAATCATCTCACAGATTTACAGCTTTCCCCTCAAGAAGCCTTTCGCTAAGACAGTTCTTGTGGAATTGGCAATGTGATATTTGCAAGCCCTTAGAGGGCTATGGTGAAAAAGGAAATATCCTCGGATGAAATCTGGAAAGAAGCTTTCTGAGAAACTGCTGAGTGTTCTGTTAATTCATCTCACAGTATTACATCTGTATTTCGTGGATCTCTTTGCTAGCCTTATTTCTGTGGAATCTGAGAACAGATGTTTCAGATCCCATTGAAGACTATAGGGCTAAAGGAAATATCCTTCGATAACAAAGAGAAAGAAGCTTTGTGAGAAACTTCTTTGTGTTCTTGAAATCATCTCACAGAGTTACAGCTTACCCCTCAAGAATCCGTTTGGTAAGACAGTTCTTGTGGAATTGGCAAAGTGATATTTGGAAGCCCCTACAGGGCTATGGTGAAAAAGGAAATATCCTCAGATGAAATCTGGAAAGAAGCTTTCTGAGAAACTGCTGAGTGTTCTGTTAATTCACCTCACAGAGTTACATCTCTATTTCGTGGATCTCTTTGCTAGCCTTATTTCTGTGGAATTTGAGAAGAGTTATTTCGAATCCCTTTGAAGACTATAGAGCCAAAGGAAATATCCTCCGATATCAAAGAGAAAGAAGCTTTCTGAGAAACTTCTTTGTGTTGTGTGAAATCGTCTCACAGAGTTACAGCTTTCCCCTCAAGAAGCCTTTCGCTAAGACATTTCTTGTGGAATTGGCAAAGTGATATTTGGAAGCCCATAGAGGGCTACGGTGAAAAAGGAAATATCCTCGGATGAAATGTGGAAAGAAGATTTCTGAGAACCTGCTGAGTGTTCTGTTAATTCATCTCACAGAGTTACATGTGTATTTCGTGGATCTCTTTGCTACCCTTATTTCTGTGGAATCTGAGAACAGCTATTTCACATCCCTTTGAAGACTAGAGGGACAAAGGAAATATCCTCCGATTACAAAGAGAAAGAATCTTTCTGAGAAACTTCTTTGTGTTCTGTGAAATCTTGTCACAGAGTTACAGCATCCCCCTCAAGAAGTCTTTCGCTAAGACTGTTCTTGTGGAATTCGCAAGGTGATATTTGGAAGCCCTTAGAGGGCTCCGTGAAAAAGGAAATATCCTGAAATGAAATCTGGAAAGAGGCTTTCTGAGAAACTGCTGAGTGTTCTGTTAATTCATCTCACAGAGTTACATGTGTATGTCGTGGATCTCTTTGCTAGCCTTATTTCTGTGGAATCTGAGAACAGATATTTCGGATCCCTTTCAAGACTATAGGGCCAAAGGAAATATCCTCCGATAACAAAGAGAAAGAAGCTTTCTGAGAAACTTCTTTGTGTTCTGTGAAATCAGCTCACAGAGTTACAGCTTCCCCTCAAGAAGCCTTTGGCTAAGACAGTTCTTGTGGTATTGGCAAAGCGATATTTGGAAGCCCATAGAGGGCTACGGTGAAAAAGGAAATATCCTCAGATGAAATCTGGTAAGAAGCTTTCTGAGAAACTGCTGAGTGTTCTGTTAATTCATCTCACAGAGTTACATCTGTATGTCGTGGATCTCTTTGCTAGAATTATTTCTGTGGAATCTAACAACAAATATTTCGGATCCCTTTGAGGACTATAGGGCCAAAGGAAATATCCTCCGACAAGAAACAGAAAGAAGCTGGCTGAGAAACTTCTTTTGTTCTGTGAAATCATTTCACACAGTTACAGCTTTCCCCTCAAGAAGCCTTTCGCTAAGACAGTTCTTGTGGAATTGGCAAAGTGATATTTGGAAGCCCATAGAGGGCTACGGTGAAAAAGGAAATATCCTCAGATGAAATCTGGAAAGAAGCTTTCTCAGAAACTGCTGAGTGTTCTCTTAAGTCATCTCAGAGATTTACATCTGTATTTCGTGGATCTCTTTGCTAGCCTTATTTCTGTGGAATCTGAGAACAGATATTTTAGATCCCTTTGAAGAAAATAGGGCCAAAGGAAATATCCTCTGATAACAAACAGAAAGAAGCTTTCTGAGAAACTTCTTTGTGTTCTGTCAAATCATCTCACAAAGTTACAGCTTTCCGCTCAAGAAGCCTTTCGCTAAGACAGTTCTTGCGGAATTGGCAAAGTGATATTTGGAAGCCCATAGAGGGATATGGTGAAAAAGGAAATATACTCAGATGAAATCTGGAAAGAATCTTTCTGAGAAATTTCTGAGTGTTCTGTTAATTCATCTCACAGAGTTACATCGGTATTTCGTGGATCTCCTTGCTAGCCTTATTTCTGTGGAATCTGAGAACAGATATTTCGGATCCCTT
>NW_020263417.1:0-2532 GCF_003255815.1 Theropithecus gelada | reverse complement strand
AGCAAACAGGCACACCAGGAGATCATATCCCACACCTGGCCGGGAGGGTCCCACACCCACGGAGCCTCCCTCATTGCTGGCACAGCAGTCTGTGATCTACCGGCAAGGCAGCAGCGAGGCTGGGGGAGGGGCGCCCGCCACTGCTGAGGCTTAAGTAGGTAAACAAAGCTGCTGGGAAGCTCACAGCAGCTCAAGGAAACCTGCCTGTCTCTGTAGACTCCACCTCTGGGAACAGGGCACAGTAAACAATAACAAACGCAGCAGAAACCTCTGCAGATGCAAACAACTCTGTCCGACAGCTTTGAAGAGAGCAGTGGATCTCCCAACACGGAGGTTGAGATCTGAGAAGGGACAGACTCCCTGCTCAAGTGGGTCCCTGACCCCTGAGTAGCCTAACTGGGAGACATCCCCCACTAGGGGCAGTCTGACACCCCACACCTCACAGGGTGGAGTACACCCCTGAGAGGAAGCTTCCAAAGCAAGAATCAGACAGGTACACTCGCTGTTCAGAAATATTCTATCTTCTGCAGCCTCTGCTGCTGATACCCAGGCAAACAGGGTCTGGAGTGGACCTCAAGCAATCTCCAACAGACCTACAGCTGAGGGTCCTGACTGTTAGAAGGAAAACTATCAAACAGGAAGGACACCTATACCAAAACCCCATCAGTACATCACCATCATCAAAGATCAGAGGCAGATAAAACCACAAAGATGGGGAAAAAGCAGGGCAGAAAAGCTGGAAATTCAAAAAACAAGAGCGCATCTCCCCCGGCAAAGGAGCGCAGCTCATCGCCAGCAATGGATCAAAGCTGGACGGAGAATGACTTTGACGAGATGAGAGAAGAAGGCTTCAGTCCATCAAATTTCTCAGAGCTAAAGGAGGAATTACGTACCCAGCGCAAAGAAACTAAAAATCTTGAAAAAAAAGTGGAAGAATTGACGGCTAGACTAATTAATGCAGAGAAGGTCATAAACGAAATGAAAGAGATGAAAACCATGACACGAGAAATACGTGACAAATGCACAAGCTTCAGTAACCGACTCGATCAACTGGAAGAAAGAGTATCAGCGATTGAGGATCAAATGAATGAAATGAAACGAGAAGAGAAACCAAAAGAAAAAAGAAGAAAAAGAAATGAACAAAGCCTGCAAGAAGTATGGGATTATGTAAAAAGACCAAATCTACGTCTGATTGGGGTGCCTGAAAGTGAGGGGGAAAATGGAACCAAGTTGGAAAACACTCTTCAGGATATCATCCAGGAGAACTTCCCCAACCTAGTAGGGCAGGCCAACATTCAAATCCAGGAAATACAGAGAACGCCACAAAGATACTCCTCGAGAAGAGCAACTCCAAGACACATAATTGCCAGATTCACCAAAGTTGAAATGAAGGAAAAAATCTTAAGGGCAGCCAGAGAGAAAGGTCGGGTTACCCACAAAGGGAAGCCCATCAGACTAACAGCAGATCTCTCGGCAGAAACTCTACAAGCCAGAAGAGAGTGGGGGCCAATAGTCAACATTCTGAAAGAAAAGAATTTTAAACCCAGAATTTCATATCCAGCCAAACTTAGTTTTCATAAGTGAAGGAGAAATAAAATCCTTTACAGATAAGCAAATGCTTAGAGATTTTGTCACCACTAGGCCTGCCTTACAAGAGACCCTGAAGGAAGCACTAAACATGGAAAGGAACAACCGGTACCAGCCATTGCAAAAACATGCCAAAATGTAAAGACCATCGAGGCTAGGAAGAAACTGCATCAACTAACGAGCAAAATAACCAGTTAATATCATATTGGCAGGATCAAGTTCACACATAACAATCTTAACCTTAAATGTAAATGGACTAAATGCTCCAATTAAAAGACACAGGGTAGCTGCAGCACAGCCTTCCCTAACGTTGCAACTGGGGGAAAAATCACTTTCCAGTCTGTTTTGCAAGGTGTGCATTTCCATCTTGATTCCCTGAAAGTCCATCTGCTGCATCGGTCAAGAGAAACTCCACTTGCATGAAGATTGCACGCCTGCAGCTTGCATCTTTGTTGCAAAACTAGCTACAGAAGAGAAGCAAGGCAAAGTCTTTTGTGCTCCCCTCCCCCATCAAAGGAAAGGGGAAAATGTCTCAGTCGAAAGTTATTTAGATGAGAGAGAGGGTGCATTTCTCTAATCTGGCTTGAAAAAGTAAAGCTTGGGCGGAGCAAGATGGCCGAATAGGAGCAGCTCCAGTCTTCAACTCCCAGCGCCAGCGACACAGAAGACCGGTGATTTCGGCATTTTCAACTGAGGTACTGGGTTCATCTCACTGGGGAGTGCCGGACGATCGGTACTGGTCAGCTGCTGCAGCCCGACCAGCGAGAGCTGAAGCAGGGCGAGGCATTGCCTCACCTGAGAAGCGCAAGGGGGAAGGGAATCCCTTTTCCTAGCCAGGGGAACTGAGACACACAACACCTGGAGAATCGGGTAACTCCCACCCCAATACTGCGCTTTGAGCAAACAGGCACACCAGGAGATCATATCCCACACCTGGCCGGGAGG
>NW_020263416.1:0-2532 GCF_003255815.1 Theropithecus gelada | reverse complement strand
TGTTGTCTGAGAGTTGATAAAACATTTGATATTTTGCAATCATCTTTTATGTTTATATCAATGTTGTCACATAACTGGAAGATAATTGTTTTAATGTAGATTTGTGTTTCAGTAATTTTTACAAATTCTTTAAAATAGTCCCTCTCCTCATCTCAGCTTACCTAAGTAGCTCTCATATTTCAAAAAGGCAGTAATGCCCTCTATTCAACATGAAAGCTTTCTGATTCATCAAAATTCAGTTATCTCGTTTCTATATTCTAGTAATATTTACCACACTCATGTGGCACTCATTATTTCCTTCCTGTGGAACTTTTAAACGGTTCAATGGTTAAAAATTCTGAATTTAGGCTGGGCTCGGTGGCTCAAGCCTGTAATCCCAGCACTTTGGGAGGCCAGGACGGACAAGGTCAGGAGATCGAGACCATCCTGGCTAACACGTTGAAACCCCGTCTCTACTAAAAAATAAAAAAAAAACTAGCCGGGCGAGGTGGCGCCTATATTCCCAGCTACTCGGGAGGCTGAGGCAGGAGAATAGCCTATACCCGGGAGGCGGAGCTTGCAGTGAGCTGAGATACGGCCACTGCACTCCAGCCTGGGCGACAGAGCGAGACTCCGTCTCAAAAAAAAAAAAAAAAAAAAAAAAAAAAAAAAAAAAAAAAAAAAAAATTCTGAATTTAGTGTGAGATGTGTGTGTGTGTGTGTGTGTGTATATATATATATATAAGCTTGAGAACTAATTCTACTAACTGAGGATCTAGATAAAGAACAAGTTTTGCAACTCATTTTTTTTTATTTGTAGTACTGAATTAGTAATCCCTACTTTATGAGATTTAATTAGAATTAACTTTTAAAATGTACCTATCAGAGTAGGTATATTTACTTACTCATTTCCAATTTTCCTGTAAACATATCAGCAGAAAACACTGTGCTATGTTGTTTATATCCACATGAGCACCATTCAAAATATCTTATACAGAGAAATATTTAATAAGAAATATTTAATAAGTTCCTTATGGGAATTGACTGCTAAAGTTCAGTTTTCCCATTTTGCTGTGCATTGTCTCTTGAAAGCTCTAATTTCACCAAAGATAATTTGTTCTTCCCCTATTTTCTTGCATTTACTGCTAACACAAAGATGTCCAGTTTCAGAGTTATTGAGGAAAGAAACATTTCCCTCCTTCTATTTTTTGCACATAGTCATAAGATACAATTTTAAGGAGAAAGAATCCATGGAGTAATACAATTTTGCTTTTGTGTGTGAAAGGTATTACAGCTAATGGTCCTGGGTAGTCTAGAGTGTTCTCATTAGTTGTGATTATGCTTTTTCAATTATACCTCTTTCTCTTGTTACTATTATTTGATTTTCTTAAACTCCTAATGTGCTTGAAAGAGTTTTGCCTTTCAAAAATTTTCAAAACAAGTTTTCAACTGATCACTGAGAGTTTTGACCATATTTATACAAAAGACATAGAAAACAATCAACAAACACCACTTTGATACTGTAGACCGGTTTCTCTCTCTTTCTCTTGCTCTTTCTCATTGTCTGGGTGTAGGGGAGAAATAATTTTATCTGTATTATGCCATAAATAGAGAAAGATAGAATCTTTCTTTGCCATTACTTGGAGTGCAATATATTCAGGTTGTCTGTGGAAGCTCTTGAGTTCTCTGGTAATTTATATGACTGGCATTTTTGTACATTTTTTTTTTCTGGAAATTTACCCAGTGTTTTTTAAGAGGCTAAAATGTTTTGCTTTTAGTGAAGATTTATTTTCGTGGAATCCATTTTGAATATTAAGATAGAGCCAATGAATTCCACATAAACTTAGTAAACAGAAGAATTAGAAGAGATCTTAGTATACATAAAAATCTAAACTTCATCACTGACAACTTGCTATCTGACCTCTCTTTCAATACATCTAAACTGGAAGTAGCTATTTCTCAGTGAGGCTCCTTCAACTTTGTCTATATCTAAATTCAGCAAATGTTCTCATGTACAAAACCTGTAATTTTCTTCTTAATATTTCCACTCAAGCAAGTTTATCCTTAATTTGAGAGTCACTGAATATGAACCTATTACTTTTTTCTTTATTAGATACAATTAAAGAATACAAGTTCAGGTATGATGGTTTTCTCACAACAAATAATCATTTGTACCTTGTAAGTGTTTTGTACAAATTTTACCATTTGATTTTCATAAAAATTTACTTGGGTAGGTATTTTCACCCCAATTTTGCTTAGGAAAAGGAAATCAGGGTTTAATTTATTATGTTAAAATCGAACTACCATTGCTTTAACATGACTTCTTTCTCTAAGAAAAATAGTAATTGTTTTATAAACTGACAATTTCAACTTTTCCTTAGTACACTAATTTATATCCATTAGCCATACTCTATTTTTCTTTATTTTTGTAAGTGCATCTTTTAGAATCATTACCAAGAAATGGAAGGAAGGAAAGAATGAAGGGAAATAAAGGAAAGAAAGGAAGAGAAAGAAAGAAAGAAAGAAAGAAAGAAAGAAAGAAAGAAAGAAAGA
>NW_020263415.1:0-2533 GCF_003255815.1 Theropithecus gelada | reverse complement strand
AGTGAGAACATGTGGTGTTTGGTTTTCTGTTCCCTGATTAGTTTGCTCAGGATAATGACTTCACATCACTAGTGTTTTTTTTTTTAATGTCTGCATATTTCTAGGACTTTATTTCTCTGTTTGTTAATGCAAATTACATGTATGTTTAAGATAGTATTTGCTTATGTTTTAATTTATTTAAGTTGAAATGAATGTCCCCATTTCTGTATCAACCTCCTCTCTCGTTACTTTGATTTCTCTCCCAAAATTACCATTATTAACAATTTCACCTTCGTTGTTTCAGATCGGATTCTATATATTTACACACATATTTGTTTATAGTTAGGAATAGAGTTTGGGTTTTGTGTGTTTGTTTTTACTTAAGTGCTGCCATATTGACTATCTATTCTGCACCTTGTCTTGGTTTGGTCTTTTACATTGCCTCGGAGATCGTTCCATGTTCATACATATAAATTACCTTATTCTTTTTCACTCTGCATAACATTTCATTCTATGGGTATCTTAGGTTAATAAACTGCTATTGGTGAACATCTACTCTTTTATCTTAATAACTCTGCAGTGAACTGTTTTTGTACATATTCCTATAAATGTGTATTTCTGTAGGATCATTCCCTAGAAATAGTAAATTTAATAATTAAAAAGGAATTTTATTTCATTGTTCATTTTTAATTTTTACAATTCATTTACTTCTTCTTATTATTCTTTGAGACAGAGTTTCACTCTTGTTGCCCAGGCTGGCCTGCAATGGCATGATCTCAGCTGACTGCAACCTCCATCTCCCAGGTTCAAGCGATTCTCCTGCCTCAGCCTCCCGAGTAGCTGGGATTACAGGCATATGCCACCACACCTGGCTAATTTTGTGTTTTTACTTAAGATGGCGTTTCTCCGTGTTGGTCAGGCTGGTCTCAAGAACCTGACCTCAGGAGTTCTGCCTGCCTCGGCCTCCCAAAGTGCTGGGATTACAGGCCTGGCCACTGTGCCTGGCCTAGGAATTTTCTTTTAAAAGGCTGAACCAATTTATAGTCTAACCAGAGTAGATGAGATGTTCATCTCCTCAAGCACACAATAAAACTGGCTGTTACTTTGGGAGGCCAAGGCAGGAGGATCACTTGAAG
The DNA here is from genome assembly GCF_003255815.1 of Theropithecus gelada. Classification (NCBI taxonomy): domain Eukaryota; kingdom Metazoa; phylum Chordata; class Mammalia; order Primates; family Cercopithecidae; genus Theropithecus; species Theropithecus gelada. The sequence continues at coordinate 1,418 of NW_020263415.1, read as the reverse complement.
TCGAGAGTTCAAGACCAGCCTGGCCACCATGGTGAAACCCCATCTCTACTAGAAATACNGGTGAAACCCCATCTCTACTAGAAATACAAAAATTAGTAGAGCAAGGTGGTGATCGCCTGGAATCCCAACTACTTGGGAGACTGAGGCAGGAGAATCACCTGAACTTGGGAGGCGCAGGTTGCAGTGAGCCAAGATCACACGCCACTCTACTCCAGCCTTGAAGACAGAGCAAGACTCCATCTCAAAAAAGAAAACAAAATCCTGGCTCTTATTAATCCTTTTAATTTTTAATTTGGTTCCATCAGGCGGACAATTATGGCATTATATTACTGAGAATTTTTCCAGGTAGGAGATATTGGTCATCCTCCTTTTTTTTTTGAGACAGGATCTCACCTTGTCTTTAATACAATGGTGGGATCAGAGCCTCAAGCGATCCTCAGCCTCCTGAGTAGCTGGAACTACAGGTGTGCACCACTGCACCTGGCTAATTTCCTTTGAAATTTGTTTGTACAGTCGAGGTCTCACTATGTTGCCCAGGGTTGTCTCAAACTCCTGGTCTCAAGCGATCCTCCTGCCTTGGCCTTCCAAAGTGCTGGGATTACAGGTGTGAGCCACCTCTCCCTGCCTCTTCATCCTCTTATAAGCTTATTTCTTTGTACTTCCCTTACTATTTACTCCTTGTCTCTTTCTGGTTAGGTATTCATTTTATTTACGAACTCTTTTTGTGTATTTTTTCTAGGTTTTGATCTTTTTTCTTCTGTTATATAGATTAACAAGAAAATTACTTTCAACCTGTTGATTGACATGTATTTTCATGGTGATATGTTTTAGAAAGTAATATTTCTTAATAAGATGAATCCTATTGCTAAAAGTAGTAATGACGAATGTCCAGGCATTACTGTTGTACTATAACAATTTAATATATTGATGGATTTTGTTTGCTGCTTTTCCTAAAATTTTGCAGTTCTATGCATTGAGACATTTTCCTTTAGTTTTCTGGCTTTTTTTTTTTGTTCTGTTATGGTATAATTTGGTTATCAAGATTATACTAGGATTTGTGCTACTAATGTAAGAAGTTAAGAAGCTCCTAACACATTCTGCTCTCTGGAAAAGTTGATTATAATCACCTCATTGAAGGTTTGTTTTATTTCTCTCTTAGAGCATTCAGAACAGATTTCCTATTTGGGAATTAACCTTAGGTTGCTTCTGAGGTTGTTGTTTTATTTAGCATTGACACTGCTTGTTAAATATATTTGCTTTCTCTATATATTCCCTGAAAATTATGTTCTTCATTTCATTTACTTCTGTTTTTTACGTATTATCTGCTTTCCACTGTCTCTGGTTTTGTTTTGCTGCTGCATATCTGAGACATAGAGAGTTCAGTGTTAAGAGCATGGGGCTGGGCGTGGTGGCTCACA
>NW_020263414.1:0-2532 GCF_003255815.1 Theropithecus gelada | reverse complement strand
AAAAAAAAAAAAAAAAAAAAAAAAAAAAAAAAAAAAAAGAATATAGGAGAGGAGAATGAGTTGTTTCAGATACCAATTATGGCACTTTAAATAATTTAAAATACATGTGAGGCTTTTAATTTCATTGTGCTTATAAAGATAGAATGGAGTAAAAATGGAAAAGGAATGCCTATTTCCAGAGGGTTAGTTAAATTATGGTACATCCATAAGATGTGAAAGACTTATCTAAGAGCACTGTAAAGCATTGCTAAGAGAAACTGAAGACCTGAACAAATGAAGAGATGTTTTGTGTTTATGAATTGGAAGAGTCAAAATTATTAAGATGTCATTTTTTCCCAGAATGATCTATAGATTCAGTGTAATTCCAATGAAAATCCCAGCAGGTTTATTTGTTGAAATTGTCAAGCTAGTGCTAATATTTATATGAAAATTCCAAGGATCAAGAAAAATCGAGGCAATTTTGAAGGAGAACAAGGTTTCCAGACTTTTACTGTCATGTATCAAGACTACAAATCTATGGTAGTTATCTATAATGTGGTATAGGTGCAGGGAGAGACAAATAGACTAACATACAAGAGACTCACATAAATAAAAGTCCCCAGATTCATGTCAAAAACACCACTGCAGTGCAATGAGGAAGGGATGGTCATTTCAATAAATGGCTCTGGGTCAATTAGATACCCACATGGATAGCTTCTCAGTCTTTTGGCTAAGGTCCAGTGTAGCGTCCACATGGAAAAAGCCTAATTTACCCCTATCTCTTTCCAGATATAAAAGGCATCCAATGGATCATAGTCCTAAATGTAAAAGATTAAAACACTAAAGGTCCCAGAAGAAAACCTAGAAGAATGTTACAATCCAAGGCAAGCAAGATTTCTTTTAAAAAAAGACACAAAGAGTGGTAACATTTTAAAAATTAAAAAAATTGAGCCTAAATTAAAACTAAGAACTGTTGTTCATCAAAAGACACCATGTAGAGGAGACTGAAAAGGTAAAGAACAGTGTAGAAGACATCAGCAATACATATTCCGACAAAGACCCACTTGGAATATGTAAAGAATTAAAAATTAATAAAACAGAGACAGACAAAAAAATCTTAAATGGTCAAAAAGCCTAGGCAACATGGGGAGACCCTGCCTTGTTATGGTGGCATGCGCCTGTGGTCCCAGCTATAAGAAGGCTGAGGTGGGAGGATGACTTGAGCCTGGGAAGTTGAGACTGCAGTGAGCGGTGATTGAGCCACTGCACTCCAGCATGGGTGACAGAGCAAGACCTTGTCTCAATCAATCAATCAATCAATCAATAGGCAAAAGAATTCAAAAGGTACTTAAAAAAAAGAGGATATTAGTGCTTGCTTCTGCAGCACATATACGAAAACTGGAATGATACAGAGTAGATTAGCATGGCACCTGATCAAGAATGACACACAAATTTGTAAAGCATTCCATATTTTTTGTTTGTAGCTCAAAGGAGAAGTGCTTGAGGGGATGGAAATACCTTATTCTCCATGATGTGCTTATTTCACATTGCATGCCTGTATCAAAACATCTCATGTACCCCACAAACAGATACACCAACTATGTACCTACAAAAATTTTAAAAAATAAAGAGGATATCAAAATGGCCATAAAGTATAAGATTCTCAACATTATTAATCATCAGGATAATGGAAATTAAAATTACAATGATTTGCTACTAGACACACCCTGAATTCATAAAAATGAAAAAAAAAAAAAAAAAAAAAAGACTGGCAGTAACATGTGTTGACTAGGAAGCAGAGCAACTGAACTCTCACACACTTCTGTGACAGTGTTAATTACCACAACCACCATGGAAAGTTGTGTGGCAGCATCTCCTAAATCCACACATCTTAATGCCTTATTACCCAACCATTCTACTTCTGGGAATATGCTCAAAAGAAATGAGTGCTTATACCCACTACTAAAAGATACAAACAAAAATGTTTCTGAGTTTCATTCATAATAAGCAAAAACTGGAAATAGTCTAAGTACCCACCCACAGGAGAATGAATAAATAAATTGTACTACAGTTATACAATGGAATACTAGCTGTAATTAAAAACAAAACAAAACAAAGAAAAATACAGATAAATCTCATAACATAGAGTGAAAAAAGTCTAACTCCAGAAAATTATTCCGTGAAATTTCACTCATATGAAGTTCAAGACAGCCAAAACAAATCTACAGTGATATAAGAATAGTGGTTATCTTTGTGACTGATGCTGACTAGGAAAAGCATGGGAGAGACTTCTACGACTGGAACTGGTGGTAGTTATATGGATGTATATAAAAAAATTCATTGAGCTATACAATTAAACTTTGTGTATTTTACTATATGCTTATTTTGCATCAATAAAAGCATCTTTAAAAAGTGATGCACAAAAGTGATGCACTTTAGTACCTCATATTAAAATATGACATAATATCTGACCTCAGTCGACATCTCTTTCAGTTTGAGTGTATAACCTTCTCATGAAACAGAGTGGGCAGTGAAAAGAAATTGCTCTCGGGC
>NW_020263413.1:0-2533 GCF_003255815.1 Theropithecus gelada | reverse complement strand
CCCGTCACCCTCAGCCGGAAAATCTCTTGGTCCCCTGGTCACAGTGATTGAAGTACTCCCAACCACAACCACACAACAGGCAGTGATGTGGGGGAGTCCTGGGCTTCTAGGGGCTGGTCATGGCTCCCTGTCTCAGTTTCCCTTGTGGGCAAGGCACCAGAGACCTGTGACCTCCCCCGCTCTCACTGGACCTGGCCCCCATCAGGTTTATGCAGTGAGGTGCAGACCCTCAGCAACTGTGTCCTGGGCCTTCTCCATCTCCAGTCCCCCCCATGTCACCTCCCATTTCCCATTACTGCCAAGCTCCATTGCCTGGGGCAGGAGGACAACCCAGCCAGCCAGCCAGGCCATGCTGTTGAGGGTGTCTGGGCAATGCTCAATGGCACCCCAAGAGCTAAACTGGACTCTGGGGGGGGTGGCCAGGCCCTGGTCGGGGAGGTACACTCCCACTGCCCAGTTCCAAACCCGAGGGCTGGGCCTGACCTGCAGGGCCCCGGGCTTACCAGCCCCTCCTGCTCTAACAGGCTGGTGTTCAGTTCCTCTTCTCCTCCGGAGAGACCCAGCTTCCCACAGCCTGTTTCTCTGGGGGCCAATTCCCTGCAGCTTGGGAATTCTCACTGTCCCACCTCTCATCTTTCTTTCTCTGTCTCTCCCTCTCTTTCTTTCTTTCCTTTCTCTTTTTTTTTTGAGATGGAGTCTCACTCTGTCACCCAGGCTGGGGTACAATGGCCTGATCTCGGCTCCCTGCAACCTCCACCTCCTGGGTTCAAGTGATCCTCCCGCCTCAGCCTCCCGAGTAGCTGGGACTACAGGGACCCGCCATCATGCCCGGCTAATTTTCGTATTTTTGTAGAGACCGGGTTTCACCATGTTGGCCAGGCCAGTCTTGAACTCCTGACCTCAGGTGATCTGCCCGCCTCGGCATCCCAAAGTGCTGGGATTACAAGCGTTAACCACCGCGCCCACCCCCACCTCCCATTTTCTTAGAAGCAACTGAGACACAAGGAGCCTGAGAAAGTTGCTTAAGGTCACACAGCCCATCAGAGGCAGGGTGCAGGGTGAGGCACACGGACCAGACCAGAAACTTCTTCCACCTGGTATCTCTGAGACAGCGGCCTCCCCGTCCCTCTCTTGCCACAGTCTCTCCCGGATAAGGTGAGGGTGTCAGGCAAGGGCCTAGGTGCCACTTACGACCCCACCGGGCTGCTCCTGGGACGGGCTGTGCAGGCCAGGAGACTGGCGGACCTAAGAAACTGAGACGTATTTCCCAGCTCCCCCAACCACGTCCCCAGCCCCGCCGGTCCCGGAGCTGCCCTGCCGCCTGGTGGCTGCAGCTGCGCTGCGCCCGCCCGGCCCGCGCTCCAGGGCATCCGACCTCCAGTTCCCCCGCCCGCGCCCGAGTGCGCCGTGAGCAGCAGAGGTCGAGACCGCAGCCGGGAGGTGTTGTTACCCGCAACCTCGGCTCCAGCGCTCGGGGCCGCTTCTCTCCCGGCTGCAGTCGGCTCTGCGCGGGGACCCTCAGCACGCCGTCCTCGGACACGGCTCTCTCGGCCAATCTCCCCACCATCAGACGCACGGAGCCTCTGTTTCCCAAGCAGGGAAATGGGCGTGCTGCGCCCACTGGGGCAGGGAGGAATGGGGAGCCCGCCCTTGGGGCCTGGAGGATTCGCGTGGCCTCCGCGGTCCAGAAAAACCCCTCTCCCCTAGCGATTGCCAGGATTCTCTTCCCCAGTTCCCTCCCTGGTCTAGAACCCGAGCCTCACAGCTCCCCACCCCTCGGTCCCGAGTTCCCTGTCCCCTCCCCGCAGGCCCGGAACCACCCGGAGCATTCCTGCCCGCACCATACCCTTCAATCTCCGCCCCACGGCCAAGAGCCTCCCTGGCCCTTCCCGCCCGGCGGGGCAGGCTCCGGGCAGGCGGGCAGCCTCGCGGCGGTGGCATCCGTTCCCACCCTCATGCCGCCGCGGGCTGGAGCGCGCCTGGGCCTGTCGAGGCCGCTGGCGGAGCAGAGGCGGGGCGGGCCTGGGGCTGGCGGGGAGGCTACGTCTGCGCGGCCCAGAGGAGCCTCCGCAGAGGCTGGAGCGAGCCCAGGCAGGCTGGTGCGCTGGCGCTGGGCGAGCCGGCGGGGGCCGGAGAGCTGGCCCCACGCTGGGTTTCCCGGGTTCCAGCACGCACGCGCGCCTTAGTGGGGCGCCGGCCCGCTTCCCAGGCAGAGCGCCCTTGGCCTCGCCTCTTGTCTCTTTTATTTGCACAATCAACCCGAGGTGGGTGTTGCTATTGTTCCCACTTTTCAGATTCGAAAGTGGAGACACACTGGAATTCGTATCCAGGTTGCAGACACCTCCCGTTCTCGGGCAGAGGTTTGCGCAGAAACAAGCGTCATTCCTAACCTTGGGGACCTCACCGAGCCTGTCTGCGGGCAGGGCAGGGAGGTGCTGAGAATTCGGGTGCACGTGTCGGCACTCGGGGCCCCAGAGCTCCCCTCCCCATGAAGCCCTCCCTCAGTCCCCTCACTGGAGAAATGGCGAGCCCT
>NW_020263412.1:0-2533 GCF_003255815.1 Theropithecus gelada | reverse complement strand
TTCTAAATACTGCAATGTGTAGATGGAAGACAAGCTAGTCAGGTGGCTGAGTGAACATCATGCTGGTAGGCCTTTTCAAGCTGTCACTTGCAAGATGTTTGACTGCTGAGAATGTTAGCCATAATTAATCGCAGAGATAGGAGGCTGCAAATGGGCGAGGTAATGTTGAAACGCATGGAATGAACACTAGTCATGGTAAAAGATAATAGGTGTGGCCGCATTGCTTTGAGAAAATTTAGAGAATATTTTGGGTCACACGGATACATTTCTGCCTTATTTGTGAAATGTATTCAATGAAGTTACATCACACAGCTAGACTTCCAGATCCTGTGTCTAACGTACTTTCCTTGGCTTTGTGGGAGAACACATATTCTAATGAAGCTCATTTTAAGGCAAATAGTTTTTGAAAATCCAAAACTGATAGATATATGTATGCAGGATTCCTTCTTATGTGTCTTTTATAAACAGTGAGGTTGTATTTCTCCTTTAGTGTTTAATGTGTTTCATCACATAATGTCCTAGAAGTTTTATCAAATTTTTCTGTCCAGCTTTTGAAGGTGTATGAGAGCAAAAAAAATGCAGTCTGCTGCTTCACTAATAAAAGTAGGACAAAGGCCATTCCAACTGAAATATGTGAAACACTCACTTTTATTCATTTCAAGCATTTAAAACTCTAAATTTGGACTTGAATAAAGACATTTCATAGAAAAACAATTATTTTTTATTTTTTAATCTTTATAACTTTTAGTAGTTTACAGCCACAGTGGCAGCTTTTATATGGAAACATGCATTTAAATACAGTTTCATACCATAAATAGCCATGTGGAAAAATATCTGTCTCTAGGCAAAAAAAAAAAATCTTTTCCACTACATAAATACCTTTAAGTAATACTGAAAATAGACGTGAGGTAATTTTTTTATCTAAAGTGACCGTAGCCTGTATTAAGACATACATATTCACTGTAACAATTCAAGTTTTAAAATCCTTGTTTTATAACTCGAAAATGTGTCTTTTTTGAAAGACATCTTTACATTTATCGCTATTGTACATTTATTTGGTAGGAAACAGGGATGTTTGATGTCTTGCAACAGGGGTGTTTGATGTCTTGCAATGATAAAATGATCATATTCAATAGAAAATTATCTCACATTCTGCATAACTTCTGAACATTCTATAAGACAACTACAGAAGTGAAAAACCAATTTGTAGATAACTGAATGAGTACAACCATTTAATATATGTGAATAAAGGCATTTCAGAACATTTTAATGTACACTACACTTTCCGATAGTAAGATTTTAGGTTAAAATAAGATTATACTTTAAAAAGTTGACCATTTTGAAAAAATCATATCACTGTTGGCAATGCCGTTTTCATACTTGAGATGCTAGTCCAACATATTGCTTATCCATTTGCTTCTGTTTGATTTTATTATTACATTCATGATAATGCTAAAATACACACACACACACACAATTACTTGGGTTTTTTGTTTTTGTTTTTTTTAATAAAAAGCCCAAAGAAAAATGCTGACAACATTCAGTTGAAATTTTGAAACTGGGTTTTATAATTCTGCCCACACACCAAAAGCTGAAATGGTCTATGAAGATGTAGTTTTTGAAATAATGAAGCAAGTAGTAAAACTGACAAAACCAAGTGAAAATTATACAAGGAAACACAATAATAAGTTAACAAATGAATTATATATAATACAGTTTTTCTTTATGTTGACAAGACATCATTTAATCCTTTTTAATATTTTCCCTTCTCTTATAAATAAATAAGCTTATTTGTTAATACTTTGTCTAACTCTAACTTTTATTCTGTTACCAGTGTCAGTAATACTTTATTTTTCTAAAGTGACTTCTGAACTTGCTAGTTTGTTTAAACTATCACAAGGTCAGAAAACCAAACACTGCATGTTCTCACTCACAGGTGGGAATTAAACAATGAGAACACTTGGACACAGGGCGGGGAACATCACACACAGGGGCCTGTCATGGGGTGGGGGGCGTGGGGAGGGATAGCATTAGGATAAATACCTGATGTAAATGAGGAGTTAATGGGTGCAGAAAACCAACAGGGCACATGTATACATATGTAACAAACCTGCACATTGTGCACATGTACCCTAGAACTTAAAGTATACTAAAAATAAATACGTAAATAAAATAAAAAATAAATACAAACATATTAATCATAAGTAAATGAAATATCTGATGATTTTATTATGTCTGGTAGTAATGTCATCTAAGTATGTAAATATTCATCGATATATTCCTTTGCTAAATTTCCTTTTATTTCTCTTTTATATTAAACTTTTTTTTAGAGAGCACAACTCCAAATCATCTTTTATTAATGTAGAAAGGTCATATTTAGCAAAAGACACAAGGCAGGGAAGTGTCAGGCCTGAGGCCTGAGCCTGTGCTGAGGGAGGAGGCGGCTCGGGGCATGTGGGAGAAGTGCTGGGAAGGGCTGAGTGGTGGGGGCCGCAGAAAGTTCCAGTGGGCAACACTGTGGGCAGGTCATGGG
>NW_020263411.1:0-8680 GCF_003255815.1 Theropithecus gelada | reverse complement strand
TAAGTATAATCATGCTGTAGGTAAATTTCACGAATATTTTAGCGTTTTAAGCTTACGGCTATTTTACAAACAATTTATCTCATACTATCACAACCACTTTTTAAACATAATGTTTAGTTAAGTTTTTTTTGGCCAGGCGCGGTGGCTCATGCCTGTAATCCCAGAACTTTGGGAGGCCAATGTGGGCGGATCGCAAGGTCAGGAGATCCAGAGCAGCCTGGCTATTACGGTGAAACCCCGTCTCTATTGAAAATACAAAACATTAGCCGGGCGTGGAGGCGGGCGCCTGTAGTCCCAGCTACTGGGGAGACTGAGGCAGGAGAATCACTTGAACCTGTGAGGCGGAGGTTGCAGTGAGCCAAGATGGCGCTATTGCACTCCAGCCTGGGCACAGAACAAGACTCCCTCTCAAAAAAAAGAAAAAAATGAAAGTTTTGTTTTTTGTTTTTTGGGAATTTTTTAGATTTCACTACGTAAAATGTATGTATATATACACATATATTTTACAAAGTGTAACACTGGAGCCTAAAACCACTCTCTTTTGTAGAATACGTATTGGCATTGAAACAGTTTAAAACAATGAAATGGCTATCTACGAAAGGCTAATTTTGATTGTTGTATTCCCCCCATACTTCATGTATCTTCACACATAAAGAAAATTTTCAAACATTTTATATTCAGTAATTTTTTTAAAAGTGCACTGTTTTCTACTGCCATGGTCATTACAAAGGACTTGACTTAAAATTTCAAATAAAAAAGAATTAAGGTTCTAAGATAACTCTGGGTCTTTCAAGGGCATCTTTATACAGAACAATTTGGACCGGCATGCAGGCAACTTCTTTTGTTGCTACATAACTGTATTAGGAAAATTACACCCATTTTACAGAAAAATCCCCAAACATATACTGCAATAAGCTCAAAACAATGTGAAAAAGACCAGTGTGAATGGCACACTAAAATCCCTTTTTTTTTTTTTTTTTAGACGGAATCTCGCTCTGTCACCCAGGCTGGAGTGCAATGGTGTGATCTCGGCTCACTGCAAGCACCGCCTCCCGAGTTCACACCATTCTCCTGCCTCAGCCTTCTGAGTAGCTGGGACTACAGGCACCCGCCACCACACCTGGCTAATTTTTTGTATTTTCAGTAGAGATGGGGTTTCACCGTGTTAGTCAGGATGGTCTCGATCTCCTGACCTCGTGATCTGCCCGCCTCGGCCTCCCAAAGTGCTGGGATTACAAGCGTGAGCCACCATACCCAGCCAAAATCACTTCTTTATAAACTAACTGGAATTCCTCATCTTAGTAGGCACAGGGAAATCCAGTCCTTAGGGCTTTGCTCTCTGGAAGAACACCTTTAAGTAATTTTTTAAAACTTTAGCATCAGGCTGCTGAAGTGCTTGACAAAACTCTTGAATTATTTCTGGAGCTACTCGCAAGGAGGGCAGGTATTCTTGTTGAAGATACTGAACACATTCTGGGCCCCATTTGAGATGAATTGTTTTCAGTGTCACTGCACACTCAGATAAAGACAATACTGTTTGTGCATCTGCCAGGTCAAAAGTTTGTTTTAAAGGTGCTAGGAAACATGTGGGGACAATGTGCTTATAAACAAAATCAGCAAATCCCACTGGTCCATCTTTACCTCTCCAGAGTTCTACCAACTTTGAGTGGATGATAAAACATGTTTTCTGTGCAATTGGATCTGGATATTCAAGTGCTCCTTGGATAACAGTAACCAGCACTCTTTCTACATTTTCTGCACCTTGATTTGCTATAGTTTCGCTCATCCCACTGCCTGTGACTGTTCGCAGGAAAACAAAGTAACTCCTTCGCAACATCTGCTTCTCTAAAGGAGCAGACTAGTCATTTTCTTCCGCTGGCCGGAGCAGCACTTCAAACATTGCATGAAGCAGGGGCATGAATATCTGTGGTGAAAACGGGGATACCTGTGTCTTCAATTCGGCTGTAATCTGGGTGATAAGAGGAATGAACTCCTGGAGGTCTTTTGCTTCACAATCTTTGAGCATATGTTCTGAAGCAGATGGGATGAAGGGAAGAACTTCTTCCTCCAGGCAAATAATAATTCGATGCTTCATGGATTTTGATGCTCTGTTCTTTGGTCCATACACATTTGGGATCAGTAAGTCTTCCTTGAGAATTGATCTGTTTACCGTATATAATAATGATATGTCTCTCTTTGTAGTAATTTCCTTTGCTATGAGTCTACTTTAACAGAGAGTACTATAGCCACCCTTGATTTTCTTTTATTATTTCCTGTATATTTTCCATCCTTTTACTTTTGACCTACCTATGTCTGGATTTGATGTGAGTTTCTTGTAAACATCATATAGTTGTGTCTCAATGTTTTTATCTACCCTACCAATGTCTACATTTTGTTGATGATATGTTAAGGCCACTTTCAGTGAAAGTAATTATGGACTCATTAGTGCTTAAATATATCTTTTTTTCCTGATTGTTCCCTCTGTTCTTCTTTTCTTGTCTTACTTTCCTGAGGACCACTTGAATGTTTTTTTAAATATTCCATCTCAGTTAATTTATAATGTTTTTTACTGTATTTCTTTGTATAGTGTTTTTGTTTGTTTGTTTTGATGGAGTCTCATTCTGTTGCCAGGCTGGAGTGTAGTGGTGCAAGCTCAGCTCACTGCAACCTCTGACTCCCTGGTTCGAGCAATTCTCCTGCCTCAGCCTCCTGAGTAGCTGGGATTATAGGCACACACCACCACGTCTAGCTAATTTTTGTATTTACTGTAGAGATGGGGTTTCACCATGTTGGCGAGGATGGTCTCCATCTCCTGACCTCATGTTCCACTCACTTTGGCCTCCCAAAGTGCTGGGATATAAGTGAGCCACGGCACTTAGCTGTGTATAGTATTTTAAGTGGTTGCTATGGAAATTAAAATATATATAATGTGACTTATCATGGTCTAAGGGTACCAGAATTTCACTAATTTAAGTGAAGGATGAAAATCTTACTTTCAGTTGGGTCCCTCTACCTTCTCTACCTTTTAACATGTCAGTCCTGAGTATCAGATGGTTTCATGATTTTTGTTGCAATCATCAAATATAATTTACAAAGCTCATAAGGAAAACAATAGTCTATTGTATATACCCAGATTTGCTCTTTCCATTGTTCTTTTTTCCATCCTGATGTTCTAAGATTTCTTTTTTACCATTTTCTTTAGTATGAAGAACTTCTTTTAGCCAGTTCTTTAAGTCAGGGACTATTTTAAAAAGTTTTCTTTACTATGAGAATGTTATTTCTCCTTCCTTGCCAAAGGATACTTTTGCGGGATATAGAATTTTTGACTGTTACTTCTATTTTTTCAGCACTCAAAAAATATTCTGCCACTTTTTTCTGGCCTCCAGGGGTTCTGATGTGAAATTCAGTTATTATAGTTGGTATTCCCTTATAGGTAATGTGTTGTTTCTATCAGGCTTTTTTCAATATATTTTGTCTTTAGTTTGCAGAAGATTATTTATGATGTGTCTTGGCATGATTTTTTGTGTGTGTGTATTTATGCTGTTTGGGGCTCTCTCAGTTCCATGAATCTATAAGTTTTTCTTTGTGCCAGATTTTGAAAGTTTTTATTCATTGTTTTTGCAAATGGTTCTTTAGTCTCACTGTGTTTTCCCTCTCTTTCTAAGACTCTGATGGTATGAATAACAAATCTTGTGTTAGTGTTCCATAAGTCTCTGAGGCCCTGGCTCTTTTCATTTTTTTCAGTCTGTTTTCTGTATATTGTTCAAACTGAACAAATTTCATTTGCTTATCCTTAAACCCAAATGATTCTATGCTTTGTCCAACTTTCTATGGTTTATCAACTCCTCTATTGAGCCCACTGAGCAAATTATTTTCTGTTGTATTTTTAAGTTCTATAATTTCCGTTTGATTCTGATACGGTTTGACTGTGTCCCCACTTAAATCCCATCTTGAATTGTAGCTCCCATAATCCCCATGTGTCATGGGAGGGACCCAGTGGGAAGAAATTGAATCATGGGGGCAGGTTTTTCCCATGCTGTTCTTGTGACAGTAAATAAGTCTCATGAGATCTCATGGTTTTATAAAGGGCAGTTCCCCTGCACACTCTCTCTTGCCTGCTGCCATGTAAGACATGCCTTTCTCCTCCTTGCCTTCCAACATGATTGTGAGGCCCCCCCAAGCCATGCGGAACTGTGAGTCCATTAAACCTCTTTCCTTTATAAATTACCCAGTCTCAAGTATTTCTTCATAGTAGTATGAAAATGAACTAATGCATATTCCTTTTCATAACTTCCATTTCTTTGCTGAGAATTTATATTTCTTCATTTGTTTCAAGAAAATTTGTCACTGGTAACTGAACATTTTTTATGACAACAGCTATAGAATCCTTATCAGATAATTGAAACATTGGATTCACATCACTATTGTTATCAGTTGACTGTATTTTCTCATTCAGGTTGCATTTTTTCTAATAGTTCTTAATGTAATGAGTGATTTTCTATAATATCCTAGCCAGTTTGTCTGTTATACTGGAAAACTCTGGGGTCTAGCTTTAATCTTTCATTTTAGCAGGATACCACCTTATTGAGGTTTAGACATGGGTCCTGGCCTACTTTTGTGGGCTGTGGTTCCAATGACAGTTTGAGTTTTAGAGCTTTTGTGGTATTATTTTATTCTTTTTGCTTTATCTGGTGCTGCTGAGATCCCTCTTGTTCTTGCCAGTGTTGCCTGAGGGGATGAAAAGGGCTTCCTCAGGATGGACTACTCAGTGTCTCTTGGTAGAAGAGTCTCAGGCCTTGGGCATGAAGAAGCTTCCCTGGCTGAGTACTGCACTGGTGGCATGTCCCCTTCTCATGAGGGTCCAGGAATGTTTCCTGCACCAGAGACACTTCTTGTGGTTAGATTCCTCCTTCTGTTTCCCCACAGTTCCCCAACGTCTCTAAGTGGTGAAGGATAGTCTCACGTCCAGGAGGCAAAAGAGCTTCCTGAGCTGGGTTGTTTATTATGAAGGGTCTCTTCTTCCAGTGCCACCTCTCTGTCCCAATATCTCTCAATGGGGAGGGGGAGTCTCTAGCCCAAGGCAAAAGTCAGTTCTTTCCTTGGCCATTTATTAGCAGGTCACTTGATCAGCCCCCCTGCAGTCATGCCATCCTCACCTGGTGTGGCCCGTAGGACTTCAGTTCAATCCCAGGAAAGAATCAGTCTACCCAGGCTGCCATCTGATGTTTGGTTGGAGGTTGAGAAATACAGGTCTAAGTTGCCTTGTACTGGGTTGGGGAACATAAGACACCCTGCTACTGTGATTTACCTTCAGTGCTGGGATACTAAATCAGTTTGCTTTCCTCTTTCCACCTTTTAGAGCTTTTCTTTGGTTGCCTCTTACATTGTTTTCAGAGTTTACAGTTGTACTTAATGGGGAGGAACAGAAAGCTATGAATATGTCATTTGTCTAGACCAGAAATCCTAGAGCATATATATACATATTTTTTTTTAATGGCATCATCATAGCTCATTATATGGCTTTAGAATGGGTTTGTGGTACAAACATAGAGAAACTTTTTTTTCCCCAATATTTTACTGTTAAAAAATCTCTATAAAACAATTTTTTCCAAATTTTGGGTTCTATATTATAGGATATATGACCAGAACAGAAACCGTGTTCAAAGAGCATGAGCATTCTTAAAGTATCTTTAATAGTGCATCTTGATAGTGTGATGATTTCCTACAGCTGTGTCACAAACCACCATACACTTTGTTGCATACAACAGCAGTGATTCTGTTTCATAATCTCCCATGTTGCTGGCTCAGCTGGGCAGTTTTCACTCAGGGTCTCTCATGGAGTTGTAGTCAAACCACAGCTGAGGCTTCCTTACTCCCATGCCTGATGGGTGATGCTAGTTGTGGTCTGAGCCATGCTTTGGTCAGATCACTGATGAGTTTTGTCTATGTGGCCTGAGATCCAGGATGGTGGCTTGGATCTGAGAACAAAGGTTACAAATGATTCCAAGCTGATGCTGTATTGTCTTTTATGATTTAGTTCTGAATGTCATGCATCACTTCTGCAATATTTTATTTTTGAGAAGTGATTCCTTAAGATCAGCTCATGTTCCGGACCTGATGGCTAGAAACGTCAACGAATTTGGATACCTGTCTTAAGACCACTACATATGAAAAGGAAAAGAGGGATGAATGTCTGGCCAGATATGAGAAACCCATGTCAGCTGGAGCTATTATAAGTTGTCAGTGGCCAACTCTGTATACAAGATAAGAAAAGGAATGATACATCTCATCTACTGCAGGAGAGGGCTTGGCAGGGGAGCTGTGGGAGTAACTCTCTGCCATTTGTACATGACATTCAGGAATTATAAAATCTCTTGACATGAAAAAGTGGCTTATTTCAACCAAATGCAGAATTCTGCATTTCTTTTTATTTTTTTTATTTTATTTTTTTTTTTGAGACGGAGTCTCGCTCTGTCGCCCAGGCTGGAGTGCTGTGGCCGGATCTCAGCTCACTGCAAGCTCCGCCTCCCGGGTTCCCGCCATTCTCCTGCCTCAGCCTCCTGAGTAGCTGGGACTACAGGCGCCCGCCACCTCGCCCGGCTAGTTTTTTGTATTTTTTAGTAGAGACGAGGTTTCACCGTGTTAGCCAGGATGGTCTTGATCTCCTGACCTTGTGATCCGCCCGTCTCGGCCTCCCAAAGTGCTGGGATTACAGGCTTGAGCCACCGCGCCCGGCCTCTGCATTTCTTTTTAAATAGGCAGACTATGTTTCTCCAGAAATTTGAGGGTATGAGAAGAAAATATATGACTACAGTATGTTTTTCTGCACACCAGTGCTATCACTAGCTATAAAACCGTATTATATTTCTTAAAGAAATCAGTGACAGGGTATTGAATGTAACACTCTGAACAGAACATTTCCAGTGTTATGTAACATTATAAGAGTACAACAGGGACATTGTGAGATTGAGACTAAGATGGCCTAAGTGTTAGAATATTTTACCCCTTCAGTGACTCATGAGAATGTTTTTAGGTGGCAGGAAGCAGGCATGACAGTTTGTGCTAACAGTTTTCCCATATGTAAAAACTCAGGCCGGGTGTGGTGACTCATGCCTATAATCCCAGCACTTTGGGAGGCTGCCTACTCTAGACATACAGGCCATTCTGGCAGAGCTCCTTCTCTGACTGACAGCCAGGTGTGAGAGTGCAAGCCCCTTTCTGCAGCTCAGTAACAAGCAAGTCAGATGCCTAGTTCCCTATGATGTTCCAACCCCCGAGCCACACAGAATACCCCCAGATGGCTTTCTTCTAGCCCCCTCTTTTGCCCTGAGGCTCCCATAGGGAGCGGAGATATGGCATACTAACAAGTCTCTCCAGAGAAATCCTCCATACCCTTCTTAATCCATTGCTATATAAGCAGCCTGTCACAGGACCAGTGCTGGCTGAAGCGGTTTGGCATCTCTTAGCATGTCCTGAGCATGGTCTGGGCCCTTAATTAAGGATGTTTGTGTCTTTGACACATTTCATACCTGTCTTGGCCTTTGTGATCTCTGCCAAAACTCTGAGCACACAGTAGCATCTATTTAAGCAAAATTGTTATTTAACACTTCATTTTACTGGCTTTTTTTTTTTTTTTTTTTTTTTGAGACAAAGTTTCACTCTTGTCACCCAGGCTGGAGTGCAATGGCGCAATCTCAGCTTACTGCAACCTCCACCTCCCGGGGTCAAGCGATTTTCCTGCCTCAGCCTCCTGAATAGCTGGGATTACAGGCGCCCGCAACCATACCTGGCTAATTTTTGTACTTTTAGTAGAGACAAAGTTTTGCCATGTTGGCCAGGCTGGTCTTGAATTCCTGACCTCAGGTGATCCGCCTGCCTCAACCTCCCAAAGTGCTGGGATTACAGGCTTGAGCCACCATGCCTGGCCTTTACTGTCAATATTAACTAGGAAACTAGAGAAAGATTAAATGTCAGGATGTTAATGAAACCTTACTACCTCTTTCAAGCCTCAGACATATCATTTCATACTATGATCTTTTTGTTTCTTTTTTTGTTTGTTTTTTGAGATGGAGTCTCACTCTGTCGCCCAGGCTGGAGTACAGTGGTGCAATCTGGCCTCCCTGCACCTCCTCCTCCAGGGTTCACGCCATTCTTCTGCCTCAGCCTCCTGAGTAGCTGGGACTACAGGCGCCCGCCACCATGCCCAACTAATTTTCTTTTGTATTTTTAGTGGAGACGGGGTTTCACCATGTTAGCCAGGATGGTCTCGATCTCCTGACCTTGTGATCCACCCGTCTCGGCCTCCCAAAGTGCTGGGATTACAGGCGTGAGCCACCACGCCTGGCCTGTTTCTTGGTTTTTGAGATGGAGTCTCGCCCTGTCGCCTAGGCCGAGTGCAGTGGCGCTATCTCGGCTCACTGCAATCACTGTCTCTGGGGCTCAAGTGATTCTTGTGCCTCAGTCTCCTAAGTAGCCGGGACTACAGGCATGTGCCACCAAGCCTGGTTAATTTTTGTGTTTTTAGTAGATACAGGGTTTCACCATATCAGCCAAACTGATCTCAAACTCCTGACCTCAAGTGATTCAACCACCTTAGCCTCTCAAAGTGTTGGGATTACAGGTATGAGCCACCATGCTCAGCCTGTGCAATGATCTTAAACATCCAAGGAAGTGTGAGCTC
>NW_020263410.1:0-2533 GCF_003255815.1 Theropithecus gelada | reverse complement strand
CCCATAGAGGGCTATGGTGAAAAAGGAAATATACTCAGATGAAATCTCGAAAGAAGCTTTCTGAGAAACTGCTTAGGGATCTGTTAATTCATCTCACAGAGTTACATCTGTATTTCGTGGATCTCTTTGGTAGCCTTATTTCTGTGGAATCTGAGAACAGATATTTCGGATCCCTTTGAAGACTATAGGGCCAAAGGAAATATCCTCCGATAACAATGAGAAAGAAGCTTTTTGGGAAACTTCTTTGTGTTCTGTGAAATCATCTCACAGAGTTACAGCTTTCCCCTCAAGAAGCCATTCGCTAAGACAGTTCTTGTGGAATTGGCAAAGTGATATTTGGAAGCCCATAGAGGGCTATGGTGAAACAGGAAATATGCTCAGATGAAATCTGGAAAGAAACTTTCGGAGAAACTGCTCTGTGATGTGTGACTTCCACTCACAGAGTTACATCTGTGTTTCTTGGATCTCTTTGCTGGCCTTATTTCTGTGGAATCTGAGAACAGATATTTCGAATCCCTTTGAAGACTATTGGGCTAAAGGAAATATCCTCCGATAACAAAGAGAAAGAAGCATTCGGAGAAAATTCTTTGTGTTCTGTGAAATCATCTCACAGATTTACAGCTTTCCCCACAAGAAGCCTTTCCCTAAGACAGTTGTTGTGGAATTGGCAAAGTGATATATATTTAAGCCCATAGAGGGCTAAGGTGAAAAAGGAAATATCCTCAGATGAAATCTGGAAAGAAGCTTTCTGAGAAACTGCTCTTTGATGTGTGACTTCCACTCACAGAGTTACATCTGTGTTTCTTGGATCTCTTTGCTGGCCTTATTTCTGTGGAATCTGAGAACAGATATTTCGAATCCCTTTGAAGACTATTGGGCTAAAGGAAATATCCTCCGATAACAAAGAGAAAGAAGCATTCGGAGAAAATTCTTTGTGTTCTGTGAAATCATTGCACAGAGTTGCAGCTTTCCCCTCAAGAAGCCATTCGCTAAGAAAGTTGTTGCGGAATTGGCAAAGTGATATTTGGAAGCCCACAGAGGGCTAAGGTGAAAAAGGAAGTATCCTCAGATGAAATCTGGAAAGAACCTTTCTAAGAAACTCTTTAGTGTTCTGTTCATTAATCTAACAGAGGTACCTATGTATCTCGTGGATCTCTTTGCTAGCCCTATTTCCGTGGAATCTGAGAACAGATATTTCGGATCCCTTTGAAGACTATAGGGCCAAAGGAAATATCCTCCGATAACAAAGAGAAAGAAGCTTTCTGAGGAACTTCCTTGTGTTCTCTGAAATCATCTCACAGAGTTACAGCTTTCCCCTCAAAATGCTTTCACTGAGACATTTCTTGTGGAATTGGCAAAGTGATATTTGGAAGCCCATAGAGGGCTATGGTGAAAAAGGAAATATAATTAGATGAAATCTGGAAAGAAGCTTTCGGAGAAACTGCTTGGTGTTCTGTTATTTCATCTCACAGAGTTCCATCTGTATTTCGTGGATCTCTTTGCTAGCCTTATTGCTGTGGAGTCTGAGAACAGATATTTCGGATCCCTTTGAAGACTATAGGGCCAAAGGAAATATCCTCCGATATCAAACAGAAAAAACCTTTCTGAGAAACTTCTTTGTATTCTGTGAAATCATCTCACCGAGTTACAGCTTTCCCCTCAAGAAGTCTTTCGCTAAGACAGTTCTTGTGGAATTGGCAAAGTGATATTTGGAAGCCCATAGAGGGCTATGGTGAAAAAGAAAATATACTCAGAAGAAATCTGGAAAGAAGTTTTCCGAGAAACTGCTTAGTGTTCTGTTAATTCATCTTACAGAGTTACATCTGTATTTCGTCGATCACTTTGCTAGCCTTATTGATGTGGAATCTGAGAACAGATATTTCGGATCCCTTTGAAGACTATAGGGCCAAAGGAAATATCCTCCGATAGCAAACAGAAAGAACCTTTCTGAGAAACTTCTTTGTGTTCTGTGAAATCATCTCACCGAGTTACAGCTTTCCCCTCAAGAAGCCTGTCGCTAAGACACTTCTTGTGGAATTGGCAAAGTGATATTTGGAAGCCCATAGAGGGCAATGGTGAAAAAGGAAATATCCTCAGAAGAAATCTGGAAAGAAGCTTTCTGAGAAACTGCTCTGTGATGCGGGACTTTCACTCACAGAGTTACCTCTGTATTTCGTGGTTCGCTTTGCTAGCCTTATTTCTGTGGAATCTGAGAACAGATATTTCGAATCCCTTTGAAGACAATACGGCCAAAGGAAATACCCTCTGATAACAGTGAGAAAGAAGGTTTCCGAGAAACTACTTTGTGTTCTGTGAAATCATCTCACAGAGTTACAGCTTTCCCCTCAAGAAGCCTTTCGCTAAGACAGTTCTTGTGGAATTGGCAAAGTGATATTTAGAAGCCCATAGACGGCTACGGTGAAAAAGGAAATATCCTCAGATGAAATCTGGAAAGAAGCTTTCTGAGAAACTGCTCTGTGATGTGTGACTTCCACTCACAGAGTTACATCTGTATTTCGTGGATCTCTTTGCT
>NW_020263409.1:0-2534 GCF_003255815.1 Theropithecus gelada | reverse complement strand
AGTTACCTTTCCCTGAAGATGGCTCTTGTCAGAGTAGTGAGATAGGCTGGGGGGAGGGGCGGGGGGAGAAAGAGGAATGGGAGGCTCAGTTTATAAATATTAAGATCAGCAATGGTGTGCCGCTGGCAGGAGCAGAGCCAGCCTGGAGATTTGGGTGGCTGCAGTTGGTAAGTGGTTGCAATCCAGAGAGTGGGTCTGAGGTCCTCCCTTGTCATGTTAGCATCCCGTTTCCTGGGCGCAGGTCTGACGCCCTGCAGGTGGTCATTTCACTCATGGCGGCCTTGTCTCTCTTCTATCACCCCAGACTTGAGCTTCACACTCCAGGGCTGCACACCACCAGCCACTATCATGTTAACCCCTTCCCAGGTCAATGTGTCCCTCATCTGGAGCCCAATCTGCTGGACAGCCTGGGACCGTCCATTTTCGGGGTGGGGGGCAACCTGGTGGCCATCGTGCTGCTGTGCAAGTCGCGCAAGGAGCAGAAGACCGCCTTCTACACACTGGTATGCGGCTGGCCGCCACCGACCTGTTGTTCACTTTGCTGGTGAGCCAGGTGACCATCGCCACGTACATGAAGGGCGGGTGACCTGGGGCCAGCCCCTGTGCCAGTACAGCATCTTCATCCTGCTCTTCTTCAGCCAGCCCGGCCTCAGCATCATCTGCACCCTGATATCTATACAGGTAATTTGGGTTCGACATTCTCAGAGGAGTTTCATAAGCTTTATGTTTTATCTTGGTTATAAACAGAGTCCTCAAATGCATAAAACAGAAATCATGCCAGGATTGAATTTCAACAGGAATAAGTTTATTTTACCTATTCAAAATTAAAATACTTCTGTTTTGTTTGAAAATGCGTTTTTGTTAAAGATACGTTTTTGAAAAAAATTTAGGTAAATATTTAATAATGTCCCCTTTTCTATCCCAAGAAGTAATTTCATAGTTTATTTAAATTTTTTAACAAAAATGTAGCATACATTTTTTAAAAAAAATAATTGCATATTTTAACTCAATATACCCGAAATACTGTCAACATGTAATCATTGTAAAAATTACTAGAGATAGTTTGCATTATTTTTTCACATGAAATCTTTGAAATCCGTTGTGTATTTTACATTTTAGAACATCTCAACTCAAATGTGAAATTTTCATCGAGAATATCTGAACTGTATTTAGATTAATAAAAATTGCAGTTAAAAAGTTCAACACAGATTTAGCAGGGGGCGTGCAGCCACCTTGCAAATCAGATCTCGGCTGAGCGGCCAGGCAGTCAACCCCGGAGGAGCGGCCTGCTGGCTCCGCAGCGCCCAGGAGTTGAGGATGTCCTACAAACCCATCACAGCTGCCCCCAGCAGCACCCCCGGCTCCAGCACCCCTGGGCTGGGCACCCCGGTCCCTACAGGAAGCGTCCCTCGCCGTCGGGCTCAGTGCCAGGAGCCGCTGCCCGTTTCAGACCGTCGTTTAACGACTTTGGACCGCCTTCCATCGGCTGCGTGCAGGCCATGAAACCACTTGGCGCCCAGGGCTCCCAGAGCACCCACACGGAACTGCTGTCGGTCACAGTGGAGATGGGCAAAGGGATCCGGACCACCTTTGCTGGCAGCAAGAGCACCACGGAGCGCCTGAAGAGAGGGATCATCCATCCCTAGTCAGAGTGCCTGGCAGAGACAGGGCAGAACCCACGCACTTAACAGGAAGCTCCTAAGCCTCTGCGTCTGGACTTTTCCCGGCCACTCCAGAGCACCTGCTTCTCCCTGGCCCTCATCCCTAGTTGCACTAACCATCCTGGGCTTCCTGTCCTGTGTCCCTTGATGGTGCCCTCCAGGAACCAAGGGGCGGCTGTCACTCCAGGTGGCAGCACTAACGATCCTCCCTTCCCCCCACCCCACTCTGCCAACGCAACAAGAGTTAGCAGCGAGGTCCCCCTGAGTCCCACCCATGACCTGCCCACAGTGTTGCCCACTGGAACTTTCTGCGGCCCCCACCACTCAGCCCTTCCCAGCACTTCTCCCACGTGCCCGGAGCCTCCTTCTCCCTCAGCACGGGCTCAGGCCTCAGGCCTCAGGCCTGACACTTCCCTGCCTTGTGTCTTTTGCTAAATATGATCTTTCTATATTAATAAAAGATGATTTGGAGTTGTGGTCTCTAAAAAAAGTTTAATATAAAAGAGAAATAAAAGGAAATTTAGCAAAGGAATATATCGATGAATATTTAAATACTTAGATGACATTACTACCAGATATAATGAGATCATCAGATATTTCATTTACTTATGATTAATGTTTGTATTTATTTTTTATTTATTTTATTTTATTTACGTATTTATTTTTAGTATACTTTAAGTTCTAGGGTACATGTGCACAGCGTGCAGGTTTGTTACATATGTACACATGTGCCCTGTTGGTTTGCTGCACCCATTAACTCCTCATTTACATTAGGTATTTCTCCTAATGCTATCCCTCCCCACCCCCTCCACCCCATGACAGGCCACGGTGTGTGATGTTCCCCGCCCTGTGTCCAAGTGTTGTCATTGTTTA
>NW_020263408.1:0-2534 GCF_003255815.1 Theropithecus gelada | reverse complement strand
ATAACAAAGAGAAAGAAGCTTTCTGAGAAACTTCTTTGTTTTCTGTGTAATCATCTCACAGAGTTACAGCTTTCCCCTCAAGAAGCCTTTCGCTAAGACAGTTCTTGTGGAATTGGCAAAGTGATATTTGGAAGCCCAGAGATTGCTATGGTGAAAAAGGAAATATCCTCAGATGAAATCTGGAAAGAAGCTTTCTGAGAAACTGCTCTGTGATTTGGGACGGCCACTCACAGAGTTACATCTGTATTTCGTGGATCTCTTTGCTAGCCTTATTTCTGTGGAATCTAAGAACAGATATTTCGGATCCCTTTGAAGACTATAGGGCCAAAGGAAATATCCTCCGATAACAAAGAGAAAGAAGCTTTCTGAGAAACTTCGTTGTGTTCTGTGAAATCACCTCACAGAGTTACAGCTTTCCCCTCCAGAAGACTTTGGCTAAGACAGTTCTTGTGGAATTGGCAAAGTGATATTTGGAAGCCCATAGAGGGCTATGGTGAAAAAGGAAATATCCTCAGATGAAATCTGGAAAGAAGCTTTCTGAGAAACTAATCTGTGATTTGGGACTGCCACTCAGAGAGTTACATCTGTATTTCGTGGATCTCTTTGCTAGCTTTATTTCTGTGAAATCTGAGAACAGATATTTTGGATCCCTTTGAAGGCTACAGGGCCAAAGGAAATATCCTCCGGTAACAAAAAGAAAGAAGCTTTCTGAGAAACTTCTTTGTGTTCTGTGAAATCATCTCACAGAGTTACAGCTTTCCCCTCAAGACGCCTTTGGCTAAGACAGTTCTTGTGGAATTGGCAAAGAGATATTTGGAAGCCCATAGAGGTCTATGGTGAAAAAGGAAATATCCTCAGATGAAATCTAGAAAGAAGCTTTCTGAGAAACTGCTTAGTGTTCTCTTAATTCATCTCACAGAGTTACATCTGTATTTCGTGGAACTCTTTGCTAGCCTTATTTCTGTGGAATCTGAGAACAGATATTTCTGATCCCTTTGAAGACTATAGGGCCAATGGAAATATCCTCCAATAACAAAGAGAAAGAAGGTTTCTGAGAAACTACTTTGTGTTCTGTGAAATCATCTCCGAGACTTACAGCTTTCCCCTCAAGAAGCCTTTCGCTAAGAGAGTTCTTGTCTAATTGGCAAAGTGATATTTGGAAGCCCATAGAGGGCCATGGCGAAAAGGAAATATCCTCAGATGACATCTGGAAAGAAGCTTTCTAAGAAACTGCTCTGTTATGTGTGACTTCTACTCACAGGGTTGTATATGTATTTCGTGAATCTCCTTGCTAGAGTTATTTCTGTGGAATCTGAGAAGAGATATTTCGGATCCCTTTGAAGACTATAGGGACAAGGGAACTATCCTCCGATAACAAAGAGAAAGAAGCTTTCTGAGAAACTTCTTTGTGTTCTGTGAAATCATCTCACAGAGTTACAGCTTTCCCCTCAAGAAGCGTTTCGGTAACACAGTTGTTGTGGTATTGGCAAAGTGATGTTTGGAAGCCCATAAGGGGCTATGGTGAAAAATCAAATATCCTCAGATGAAATCTGGAAAGAAGCTTTCTAAGAAACTGCTCTGTGATTAGGGACTTCCACTCACAGACTGATATATGTATTTCGTGGATCTCTTTGCTGGCGTTATTTCTGTGGAATCTGAGAAGAGATATTTCGGATCCCTTTGATGATTATAGGGCCAAAGGAAATATAGTCCGATAAGAAAAAGAAAGAAGCTTTCTGAGAAACTTCTTTGTTTTCTGTGAATTCATCTCTCAGAGTTACAGCTTTCCCCTCAAGAAGCCTTTCGCTAAGAGAGTTCTTGTGGAATTGGCAAAGTGATATTTGGAAGCCCATAGATTGCTATGGTGAAAAAGGAAATATCCTCAGATGAAATCTGGAAAGAAGCTTTCTGAGAAACTGCTCTGTGATTTGGGACTGACACTCACAGAGTTAGATCTGTATTTCGTGGATCTCTTTGCTAGCCTTATTTGTGTGGAATCTGAGAACAGATATTTCGGATCCCTTTGAAGACTACAGGGCCAAAGGAAATATCCTCCGATAACAAAGAGAAAGAAGCTTTCTGAGAAACTTCTTTGTGTTCTGTGAAATCATCTCACAGAGTTACAGCTTTCCCCTCAAGAAGACTTTGGCTAAGACAGTTCTTGTGGAATTGGCAAAGTGATATTTGGAAGCCCATAGAGAGCTATATTGAAAAAGGAAATATCCTCAGATGAAATCTGGAAAGAAGCTTTCTGAGAAACTACTCTGTGATTTGGGACTTCCACTCACATAGTTACATCTGTATTTCGTGGATCTCTTTGCTAGCCTTATTTCTGTGGAATCTGAGAACAGATATTTCGAATCCCTTTGAAGACTATAGGGCCGAAGGAAATATCCTCCAATAACAAAGAGAAAGAAGCTATCTGAGAAACTTCTTTGTGTTCTGTGAAATCATCTCACAGAGTTACAGCTTTCCCCTCCAGAAGCATTACGCTAAGACAGTTCTTTTGGAATTGGCAAAGTGATATTTGGAAG
>NW_020263407.1:0-2535 GCF_003255815.1 Theropithecus gelada | reverse complement strand
TGGGCTGAGGGGTGGGAGATGCCAACTCTGATTGAAAGATGCCTGTGAGGAATCAAAGGTGCCACACAGGGCAATCTTCTCTCTGTTATCTTCACAGCGGAGCTGCCCAAGCCCTACATCACCAGCAACAACTCCAGCCCCATAGAGGACAAGGATGCTGTGACCTTAACCTGTGAACCTGAGACTCAGGACACAACCTACCTGTGGTGGGTAAACAATCAGAGCCTCTGGGTCAGTTCCAGGCTGGAGCTGTCCAATCACAACAGGACCCTCACTCTATTCAATATTCCAAGAAATGACACAACATCCTACGAATGTGAAACCCAGAACCCAGTGAGTGTCAGACGCAGCGACCCAGTCACCCTGAATGTCACCTGTGAGTATCTCTGCTCCTCTCTGGCCCAGGCTGCCGGCCCAAATCCACAGGGTCAGAGGCCGGGCCTCTCAGTCCCTCTCAGGTTCAAGTACACAGACCCTCACCCCTGGACATCCAGACTGTCTGTGACTTTCTGCCCCAGAAAAACCTGGGCAGACCAAGTCTTGATCAAGAATAGGAGGGGAGGGGCTGCTCCTGTCCGGGGAGGCTCGGGGTCCACACCCTGTGATGGGAGAAACAGGTGAATGTCTCAGACTCAGGCTCAGTAGATACAAGAGGGGTTTGGTTGAGACTTTAGGATTGTGACTCAGCTTAGAGGGACACCGTGGTCCTTCCATAGACCAGGAACTTCCACTTCCCTCTGACAACATCACCTGTGGCTTTATTCTCTTTGCTCCAGATGGCCCGGATGCGCCCACCATTTCCCCTCTAAACACACCTTACAGAGCAGGGGAAAATCTGAACCTCACCTGCCACGCAGCCTCTAACCCAGCTGCACAGTACTCTTGGTTTGTCAATGGGGTGTTCCAGCAATCCACACAAGAGCTCTTTATCCCCAACATCACCGTGAATAATAGCGGATCCTATATGTGCCAAGCCCATAACTCAGCCACTGGCCTCAACAGGACCACAGTCACGGCGATCACAGTCTACGGTAAGTGGATCCACGAGCGCCGACATCACGTTTTGAGGTGGAGTCTGTCTGGTTTTCAGAGAAGAGCCAGGAAGGAATTTTCTATCCCAGCCTGTGTCCAATGGGCACAAGCAAATCCCAGATTCTCCCGCTGGACCTCCCCAGTGTGTCTCTACAGGCTCTCTTCTCTGTGTTGTTCTGATTTCTCATGGCTGACCCCGGGTCCGGCCTGGAATGTGGGGAGGAGGCTCCCTCAGCCCCCGAGCCCTGTGTAGTGGAGGAAGCTTCACAGAGTGGGAAGGAGCAAGGGTTCTCAAGGTCAAGTTGCTTCTCTCTGTCACCAATCTGTCCCTTTCTATCACCTCTTTGTGTTCTTTTGCCTACTCCGTGAACTGCAAGGAACATTCGAGGCTTTGAAACAAGCTCATACTTTTTTCCTAAATGAGAGAAGGAAGCCCCTTGGGTAAGGGAGAAACAGCTCAGACTCTGCTCCCTGCTCTGCTCTGGGCTCCCCCCCGTGACTGGCCTTGTCTGACTCCACCTGGGGTGGGACCCACGTGTGTGGAGAAGGAGCCCGGGTAGTCTATCCTGAATTAGGCTAAATCAAGCTGCCAATCAACACCAAAGCCTCCTGTCGTCTCAGTCAGGCTGCAGGAAAATGGAAAGAAAGGGAGCCTCAGGGCAGGCTCCTGAGCTGTGTCCTGGCTCTGACGTCATCAGGTATATGAGGCTGTGGGCACAGCACATGGGACACAGCACAGGGGACAGCGAGCGACCCACACTTGGAGAAATCAGGAGATGCACCACAGGGGCTCTGCATGGCAGGGAATGGGCAGTGTCAAAAATTGTGTATTTATACAGAGGGTAACAGTGCATATCTAACACAGACTTACCATCTTAACCTTTCTACATGTGCAGTTCAGTGGTATTAAATATATTCCCCTTGTTCTGCTACCATCACCACCATCTGTCCACACAACTCTTCTTCCTCCCAAAATGAAACTCTGTTCCCATCAAACTCCTGGGCAGAGCTGCCCCACCTGTGGCCCACAGTCTGACCCCTGACTTGTCACCTTTAGACTTGCTCCTAGTCTCCTGCACTATTTCTGCTCAAACACCCATCCCCATCATCACCCATCTCCAGGATGTCCTTAAATAGCAAAGCCTCAGAGAGAACACACCTTGGCTGGGTGGTGTGGGACCGTGCAGCTGGAAGAAACTCAGCTCCTTCCAATTCCAGGTGAGCACCCCAATGGGCCAGGCAGCCAGCCAGTCAGGAAAGGACCAGAAGTGCTGGGGGCTGTGACCCCCAGTCCTGTGTCTGTCCACAACCTAATGCTACTGCCCAATTCACACTTGAGAAAAGTCTGTGCTTCTCCCACACAAAGCAGCCGGCCTTACAGTCTCTGAGCCCTCAGATCATTGTGCATCTGTCTTGTGACACACACACACCTGCCCTGGGCTTTTAAGGACTCAGATGGGCTGAGGGGTGGGAGATGCCAACTCTGATTGAAAGATGCCTGTG
>NW_020263406.1:0-2535 GCF_003255815.1 Theropithecus gelada | reverse complement strand
TAGAACTCTCCACCCCAAATCAACAGAATATACATTCTTCTCAGCACCACATCGTACTTACTCCAAAATTGACCACGTAATTGGAAGTAAAGCACTCCTCAGCAAATGTACAAGAACAGAAATGATAACAAACTGTCTCTCAGACCACAGTGCAATCAAACTAGAACTCAGGACTAAGAAACTCAATCAAAACCGCTCAACTATATGGAAACTGAACAACCTGCTCCTGAATGACTACTGGGTACATAACGAAATGAAGGCAGAAATAAAGATGTTCTTTGAAACCAATGAGAACAAAGATACAACATACCAGAATCTCTGGGACACATTTAAAGCAGTGTGTAGAGGGAAATTTATAGCACTAAATGCCCACAAGAGAAAGCAGGAAAGATCTAAAATTGACACTCTAACATCGCAATTAGAAGAACTAGAGAAGCAAGAGCAAACACATTTGAAAGCTAGCAGAAGGCAAGAAATAACTAAGATCAGAGCAGAACTGAAGGAGATAGAGACACAAAAAACCCTCCAAAAAATCAATGAATCCAGGAGTTGGTTTTTTGAAAAGATCAACAAAATTGACAGACCACTAGCAAGACTAATAAAGAAGAAAAGAGAGAAGAATCAAATCGACGCAATTAAAAATGATAAAGGGGATATCACCA
Organism: Theropithecus gelada; assembly: GCF_003255815.1. Taxonomy (NCBI): domain Eukaryota; kingdom Metazoa; phylum Chordata; class Mammalia; order Primates; family Cercopithecidae; genus Theropithecus; species Theropithecus gelada. The sequence continues at coordinate 1,873 of NW_020263406.1, read as the reverse complement.
CCGACCCCACAGAAATACAAACTACCATCAGAGAATACTATAAACACCTCTACGCAAATAAACTGGAAAATCTAGAAGAAATGGATAATTTCCTGGACACTTACACTCTTCCAAGACTAAACCAGGAAGAAGTTGAATCCCTGAATAGACCAATAGCAGGCTCTGAAATTGAGGCAACAATTAATAGCCTACCAACCAAAAAAAGTCCAGGACCAGATGGATTCACAGCTGAATTCTACCAGAGGTACAAGGAGGAGTTGGTACCATTCCTTCTGAAACTATTCCAATCAATAGAAAAAGAGGGAATCCTCCCTAACTCATTTTATGAGGCCAACATCATCCTGATACCAAAGCCTGGCAGAGATACAACAAAAAAAGAGAATTTTAGACCAATATCCCTGATGAACATCGATGCAAAAATCCTCAATAAAATACTGGCAAACCGGATTCAGCAACACATCAAAAAGCTTATCCACCATGATCAAGTGGGCTTCATCCCTGGGATGCAAGGCTGGTTCAACATTCGCAAATCAATAAACATAATCCAGCATATAAACAGAACCAAAGACAAGAACCACATGATTATCTCAATAGATGCAGAAAAGGCTTTTGACAAAATTCAACAGCCCTTCATGCTAAAAACGCTCAATAAATTCGGTATTGATGGAACGTACCTCAAAATCATAAGAGCTATTTATGACAAACCCACAGCCAATATCATACTGAATGGGCAAAAACTGGAAAAATTCCCTTTGAAAACTGGCACAAGACAGGGATGCCCTCTCTCACCACTCCTATTCAACATAGTATTGGAAGTTCTGGCTAGGGCAATCAGGCAAGAGAAAGAAATCAAGGGTATTCAGTTAGGAAAAGAAGAAGTCAAATTGTCCCTCTTTGCAGATGACATGATTGTATATTTAGAAAACCCCATTGTCTCAGCCCAAAATCTCCTTAAGCTGATAAGAAACTTCAGCAAAGTCTTAGGATACAAAATTAATGTGCAAAAATCACAAGCATTCTTATATACCAGTAACAGACAAACAGACAGCCAAATCATGAATGAACTTCCATTCACAATTGCTTCAAAGAGAATCAAATACCTAGGAATCCAACTTACAAGGGATGTAAAGGACCTCTTCAAGGAGAACTACAAACCACTGCTCAGTGAAATCAAAGAGGACACAAACAAATGGAAGAACATACCATGCTCATGGATAGGAAGAATCAATATCGTGAAAATGGCCATACTGCCCAAGGTAATTTATAGATTCAATGCCATCCCCATCAAGCTACCAATGAGTTTCTTCACAGAATTGGAAAAAACTGCTTTAAAGTTCATATGGAACGAAAAAGACCCCGCATTGCCAAGACAATCCTAAGCCAAAAGAACAAAGCTGGAGGCATCACGCTACCTGACTTCAAACTATACTATAAGGCTACAGTAACCAAAACAGCATGGTACTGGTACCAAAACAGAGATATAGACCAACGGAACAGAACAGAGTCCTCAGAAATAATAACACACATCTACAGCCATCTGATCTTTGACAAACCCGAGAAAAACAAGAAATGAGGAAAGGATTTCCTATTCAATAAATGGTGCTGGGAAAATTGGCTAGCTATAAGTAGAAAGCTGAAACTGGATCATTTCCTTACTCCTTATACGAAAATTAATTCAAGATGGATTCGAGACTTAAATGTTAGACCTAATACCATAAAAACCCTGGAAGAAAACCTAGGTAATACCATTCAGGACATAGGCACGGGCAAGGACTTCATGTCTAAAACACCAAAAGCAACAGCAACAGCAACAAAAGCCAAAATTCACAAATGGGATCTCATTAAACTAAAGAGCTTCTGCACAGCAAAAGAA
>NW_020263405.1:0-2535 GCF_003255815.1 Theropithecus gelada | reverse complement strand
AATAATGGGAGACTTCAACACTCCACTGTCAACATTAGACAGATCAATGAGACAGAAAGTTAACAAGGATATCCAGGAATTGAACTCATCTCTGCAGCAAGCAGACCTAATAGACATCTATAGAACTCTCCACCCCAAATCAACAGAATATACATTCTTCTCAGCACCACATCGTACTTACTCCAAAATTGACCACGTAATTGGAAGTAAAGCACTCCTCAGCAAATGTACAAGAACAGAAATTATAACAAACTGTCTCTCAGACCACAGTGCAATCAAACTAGAACTCAGGATAAGAAACTCGATCAAAACCACTCAACTACATGGAAACTGAACAACCTGCTCCTGAATGACTACTGGGTACATAACGAAATGAAGGCAGAAATAAAGATGTTCTTTGAAACCAATGAGAACACAGATACAACATACCAGAATCTCTGGGACACATTTAAAGCAGTGTGTAGAGGGAAATTTATAGCACTAAATGCCCACAAGAGAAAGCTGGAAAGATCTAAAATTGACACCCTAACATCACAATTAAAAGAACTAGAGAAGCAAGAGCAAACACATTCAAAAGCTAGCAGAAGGCAAGAAATAACTAAGATCAGAGCAGAACTGAAGGAGATAGAGACACAAAAAACTCTCCAAAAAATCATGAATCCAGGAGTTGGTCTTTTGAAAAGATCAACAAAATTGACAGACGGCTAGCAAGACTAATAAAGAAGAAAAGAGAGAAGAATCAAATAGATGCAATAAAAAATGATAAAGAGGATATCACCATCAACCCCACAGAAATACAAAATACCATCAGAGAATACTATAAACACCTCTACGCAAATAAACTAGAAAATCTGGAAGAAATGGATAATTTCCTGGACAATTACACTCTTCCAAGACTAAACTAGGAAGAAGTTGAATCCCTGAATAGACCAATAGCAGGCTCTGAAATTGAGGCAATAATTAATAGCCTACCAATGAAAAAGAGTCTAGGACCAGATGGATTCACAGCTGAATTCTACCAGAGGTACAAGGAGGAGCTGGTACCATTCATTCTGAAACTATTCCAATCAATAGAAAAAGAGGGAATCCTCCCTAACTCATTTTATGAGGCCAGCATCATCCTGATACCAAAGCCTGGCAGAGACACAACAAAAAAAGAGAATTTTAGACCAATATCCCTGATGAACATCGATGCAAAAATCCTCAATAAAATACTGGCAAACCGGATTCAGCAACACATCAAAAAGCTTATCCACCATGATCAAGTGGGCTTCATTCCTGGGATGCAAGGCTGGTTCAACATTCGCAAATCAATAAACATAATCCAGCATATAAACAGAACCAAAGACAAGAACCACATGATTATCTCAATAGATGCAGAAAAGGCTTTTGACAAAATTCAACAGCCCTTCATGCTAAAAACGCTCAATAAATTCGGTATTGATGGAACGTACCTCAAAATAATAAGAGCTATTTATGACAAACCCACAGCCAATATCATACTGAATGGGCAAAAACTGGAAAAATTCCCTTTGAAAACTGGCACAAGACAGGGATGCCCTCTCTCACCACTCCTATTCAACATAGTGTTGGAAGTTCTGGCTAGGGCAATTAGGCAAGAGAAAGAAATCAAGGGTATTCAGTTAGGAAAAGAAGAAATCAAATTGTCCCTCTTTGCAGATGACATGATTGTATATTTAGAAAACCCCATTGTCTCTGCCCAAAATCTCCTTAAGCTGATAAGCAACTTCAGCAAAGTCTCAGGATACAAAATTAATGTGCAAAAATCACAAGCATTCTTATACACCAGTAACAGACAAACAGAGAGCCGAATCATGAATGAGCTTCCATTCACAATTGCTTCAAAGACAATAAAATACCTAGGAATCCAACTTACAAGGGATGTAAAGGACCTCTTCAAGGAGAACTACAAACCACTGCTCAGTGAAATAAAAGAGGACACAAACAAATGGAAGAACATACCATGCTCATGGATAGGAAGAATCAATATCGTGAAAATGGCCATACTGCCGAAGGTAATTTATAGATTCAATGCCATCCCCATCAAGCTACCAATGACTTTCTTCACAGAATTGGAAAAAACTGCTTTAAAGTTCATAGGGAACCAAAAAGGGTCCACATATCCAAGACAATCCTAAGTCAAAAGAACAAAGCTGGAGGCATCACGCTACCTGACTTCAAACTATACTACAAGGCTACAGTAACCAAAACAGCATGGTACTGGTACCAAAACAGAGATATAGACCGATGGAGCAGAACAGAGTCCTCAGAAATAATACCACACCTCTACAGCCATCTGATCTTTGACAAACCTGAGAGAAACAAGAAATGGGGAAAGGATTCCCTATTTAATAAATGGTGCTGGGAAAATTGGCTAGCCATAAGTAGAAAGCTGAAACTGGATCCTTTCCTTACTCCTTATACGAAAATTAATTCAAGATGGATTAGAGACTTAAATGTTAGACCTAATACCATAAAAATCCTAGAGGAAAACCTAGGTAGTACCATTCAGGA
>NW_020263404.1:0-2536 GCF_003255815.1 Theropithecus gelada | reverse complement strand
GTTAATTCATCTCACAGAGTTACATCTGTATTTCGTGGATCTCTTTGCTACCCTTATTTCTATGGAATCTGAGAACAGATATTTCAGGTCCCTTTGAAGACTATAGGGACAAAGGAAATATCCTCCGATATAAAAGAGAAAGAAGCTTTCTGAGAAACTTCTTTGTGTTCTGTGAAATCATCTCACAGAGTTACAGCTTTCCCCTCAAGAAGTCGCTCGCTACGCCTGTTCTTGTGGAATTCGTATAGTGATATTTGGAAGTCCATAGGTGTCTACGGTTAAAAAGAAAATATCCTCTGAGAAAAACTGGAGAGAATCTTTCTCAGAAACTTCTTTGTGATGTGTGACTTCCACTCACAGAGTTACATCTGTATTTCGTGGATCTCTTTGCTAGCCTTATTTCTGTGGTTTCTGAGGACAGATATTTCGGATCCCTTTGAAGACTATAAGGCCAAAGGAAATATCCTCCGATAACAAAGAGAAAGAAACTTTCTGAGAAACTTCTTTGTGTTCTGTGAAATAATCTCACAGAGTTACAGTTACAGCTTTCCCCTGAAGAAGCCTTTCGCTAAGCCTGTTCTTGTGGAATTCGCAAAGTGATATTTGGAGCCCATAGAGGGCTATGGTGGAAAAGAAAATATCCTCCAAGAGAAACTGGAAAGAAGCTTTCTGAGAAACTGCTTTGTGATGTGTGACTTCCACTCACAGAGTTACATCTGTATTTCTTGGATCTCTTTGCTAGCCTGATTTCTGTGGCACCTGAGAACAGATATTTCGGATCCCTTTGACCACTAGAGGGCCAAAGGAAATATCCTCCGATAACAAAGAGAAGGAAGCTTTCTGAGAAACTTCTTTGTGTTCTGTGAAATCATCTCACAGAGTTATAGTTTTCCCTTCAAGAAGACTTTCGCTAAGACAGTTCTTGTGGAATTGGCAATGAGATATTTGGAAGCCCTTAGAGGTCTATGGTGAAAAAGGAAATATCCTCAGATGAAATCTGGAAAGAAGCTTTCTGAGAAACTACTTAGTTTTCTCTGAATTCATCTCACAGAGTTACAGCTGTAATTCGTGGATCTCCTTGCTAGCCTTATTTTTGTGGAATCTGAGAACAGATATTTCGGATCCATTTTGAGACTGTAGGGCCAATGAAATATCCTCCAATTAAAAAGAGAAAGAAGCTTTCTGAGAAACTTCTTTGTGTTCTGTGAAATCATCTCACAGAGTTACAGCTTTCCCCTCCAGAAGCCTTTCGCTAAGACAGTTCTTGTGGAGTTCGCAAAGTGATATTTGGAAGCCCATAGAGGGCTATGGTGAAAAAGGAAATATCCTCAGATGAAATCTGGAAAGCAGCTATCTGAGACACTGCTTAGTGTTCTGTGAATTCATCTCAGAGAGTTACAGCTTTCCCCTCAAGAAGCCGCTCGGTAAGCCTGTTCTTGTGGAATTCGCAAAGTAACATTTGGAAGCCCATAGCGGGCTATGGTGAAAAAGAAAATATCCTCCGAGAAAAACTGGAAAGAAGTTTTCTGACAAACTGCTTTGTGATGTCTGACTTCCACTCACCAAGTTACATCTGTAATTCGTGGGTCTCTTCCCTAGCATTTTTTCTGTGGAATCTGAGAACAGATATTTCGGTTCCCTTTGAAGACTATAGGGCCAAAGGAAATATCCTCCGATAACAAAGAGAAAGAAGCTTTCTGAGAAACTTCNCTCCAGAAACCTTTCGCTAAGACAGTTCTTATGGAATTTGCAAAGTGATATTTGGAAGCCCCATAGAGGGCTATGGTGAAAAAGGAAATATCCTCAAATGAAATCTGGAAAGAAGCTTTCTGAGAAACTGCTTAGTGTTCTGTGAATTCATCTCACAGAGTTACAGCTTTACCCTCAGGAAGCCGCTCGCTAAGTCTTTTCTTGTGGAATTCCAAAGTGATATTTGGAAGCCAATAGGGGGCTATGGTGAAAAACAAGATATCCTCCCAGAAAAAATGGAAAGAATATATCTGAGAAACTGCTTTGTGATTTGTGACTTCCACTCACAGAGTTACATCTGTATTTCGAGGATGTGTTTGCTAGCCTTATTTCTGTGGAATCTGAGAACACATATTTCGGATGCCTTTGAAGACTATAGGGCCAAAGGAAATATCCTCCGATAACAAAGAGAAAGAAGTTTTCTGAGAGTCTTCTTTGTGTTCTGTGAAATCGTCTCACAGAGTTACAGTTTTCCCCTCAAGAAGTCTTTCGCTAAGACAGTTCTTGTGGAATTGGCACAGAGATATTTGGAAGCCCTTAGAGGGCTATGGTGAAAAAGGAAATATCCTCAGATGAAATCTGGAAAGTCCCTTTCCGAGAAACTGCTTAGTGTTCTGTTAATTCATCTCACAGAGTTTCATCTCTGTTTCGTGGATCTCTTTGCTAGCCTTATTTCTGTGGAATCTGAGAAGAGATATTTCGGATCCCTTTGAAGACTATAGGGCCAAAGGAAATATCCTCCAATAACAAAGAGAAAGAAGCTTTCGAGAAACTTCTTTGTGTTCTG
>NW_020263403.1:1207-2536 GCF_003255815.1 Theropithecus gelada | reverse complement strand
AAGCTGTAACTCTGTGAGATGATTTCACAAAACAAAAAGAAGCTTTCTGAGAAACTTCTTTTTGTTTTGTGAAATCATCTCACAGAGTTACAGCTTTCCCGTCAAGAAGCCTTTGGCTAAGACAGTTCTTCTGCAATTGGCAAAGTGATATTTGGAAGCCCGTAGAGGGCTACTGTGGAAAAGGAAATATCCTCAGATGAAATCTGGAAAGAAGCTTTCTGAGAATATGCTTCGTGTTCTGTTAAATCATCTCACAGAGTTACATCTGTATTTCGTGGATCTATTTGCTAGCCTTCTTTCTGTGGATCTGAGAACAGATACTTCGAATACCTTTGAAGAGTATAGGGCCAAAGGAAATATCCTCCGATAACAAAGAGAAAAAAGCTTTCTGAGAAACTTCTTTGTGTTCTGTGAAAACATGTCACAGAGTTACAGCTTTCCCGTCAAGAAGCCTTTTGCTAAGACAGTTCTTGTGGAATTGGCAAAGTGATATTTGGAAGCCCTTAGAGGGCTATGGTGAAAAAGGAAATATCCTCAGATGAAATCCAGATAGAAGGTTTCTTAGAAACTGCTGGGTGATATGTGACTTCCACTCACAGAGATACATGTGTGTTTCGTGGATCTCTTTGCTAGCCTTATTTCTGTGGAATCTGAGAAGAGATATTTCGGATCCCTTTGAAGACTATAGGGCTAAAGGAAATATCCTCCGACAACAAAGAGAAAGAAGCTTTCAGAGAAACTTCTTTGTGTTCTGTGAAATCATCTCACAGAGTTACAGCTTTCCCCTCAAGAGGCTTTTCGCTAAGACAGTTCTTGTGGAATTGGCAAAGTGATATTTAGAAGCCCATAGAGGGCTATGGTGAAAAAGGAAATATCCTCAGATGAAATCTGTAAAGAAGCTTTCTGAGAACACTAAGCGTGTTCTCTTAATTCATCTCACAGATTTTCATCTGTATTTCGTGGATCTCTTTGCTAGCCTTATTTCTGTGGAATCTGAGAACAGATATTTCGGATCCCTTTGAAGACTATAGGGCCAAAGGAAACATCCTCCGAAAACAAAGAGAAATATGCTTTCTGAGAAACATCTTTGTGATCTGTGAAATCATCTGACAGTCTTACAGCTTTCCCCTCAAGAAGCCTTTCGCTAAGACAGTTCTTTTGGAATTGGCAAAGTGATATTTGGAAGCCCATAGAGGGCTACGGTGAAAAAGGAAATATCCTCAGTTGAAATCTGGAAAGAAGCTTTCTGAGAAACTGCTTAGTGTTCTGTTAATTCATCTCACACTGTTACATCTGTATTTCGTGGATCTCTTTGCTAGCCTTATTTCT
>NW_020263403.1:0-1120 GCF_003255815.1 Theropithecus gelada | reverse complement strand
ATTTTCATCTGTATTTCGTGGTTCTCTTTGCTAGCCTTATTTCTGTGGAATCTGAGAACAGATATTTCGGATCCCTTTGAAGGGTATAGGGCTAAAGGAAACATCCTCCGAAAACAAACAGAAAGAAGCTTTCTGAGAAACTTCTTTGTGTTCTGTGAAATCATCTCACAGAGTTACATCTTTCCCCTCAAGAAGCCTTTCGCTAAGACCTTTCTTGTGAATTGGCAAAGTGATATTTGGAAGCCCACGGAGGTCTATGGTGAAAAACGAAATATCCTCAGATGAAATCTGGAAAGAAGCTTTCGCAGAAACTGCTCTGTGGTGTGTGACTTCCACTCACACAGTTACATCTGGATTTCGTGGATCTCTTTGCTAGCCTTATTTCTGTGGAATCTGAGAACAGATATTTCAGATCCCTTTGAAGACTATAGGTGCAAAGGAAATATCCTCCAATAAGAAAGAGAAAGAAGCTTTCTGAGAAACTTCTTTGTGTTCTGTGAAATCATCTCACAGAATTACAGCTTTCTCCTCAAGAAGCCTTTCGCTAACACAGTTTTTGTGGAATTGGCAAAGTGATATTTGGAAGCCCATAGAGGGCTAGGGTGAAAAAGGAAATATCCTCAGATGAAATCTGGAAAGAAGCTTTCTGAGAAACTGCTCTGTGATGTGTGACCTCAACTCACTGAGTTACGTCTGTATTTCGTGGATCGCTTTGCTAGCCTTATTTCTGTGGAATCTGAGAACAGATATTTCGGATCCCTTTGAAGACTAGAGGGCCAAAGGAAATATCCTCCGATAACAAAGAGAAAGAAGCTTTCTGAGAAACTTCTTTGTGTTCTGTGAAATCATCTCACAGAGTTACAGCTTTCCCCTTAAGAAGTCTTTCGCTGAGATAGTTCTTGTGGAATTGGCAAAGTGATATATGGAAGCCTATAGAGGGCTTTGGTAAAAAAGGAAATATCCTCATATGAAACCTGGAAAGAAGCATTCTGAGAAACTGTTTAGTGTTCTGTTAATTCACCTCTCAGAGTTACACCTGTATTTCGTGGATCTCTTTGCTAGTCTTATTTCTCTGGAATCTGAGAACAGATATTTCGGATCCCTTTGAAGATTATAGGGC
>NW_020263402.1:0-2536 GCF_003255815.1 Theropithecus gelada | reverse complement strand
GATATTTCCTTTGGCCCTATAGTCTTCAAAGGGATCCGAAATAGCTGGTCTTAGATTCCACAGAAATAAGGCTAGCAAAGAGACCCACGAAATACAGATGTAACTCTTTGAGTGGAAGTCACAGATCACACAGCAGTTTCTCAGAAAGCTTCTTTCCAGATTTCATCTGAGGATATTTCCTTTTTCACCATAGCCTTCTATGGGATTCCAAATAACACTTTGCTAATTCCACAAGAACTGTCTTAGAGAAAGGCACCTTGAGGGTAAAGCTGTAACTCTGTGAGATGATTTCACAGAACACAAAGAAGATTCTCAGAAAGCTTCTTTCTCTCTGTTGTCGGAGGGTATTTCCTTTGGCCCTATAGTCTTCAAAGGGATCCGCAATATCTGTTCTCAGATTCCACAGAAATAAGGCTACCAAAGAGATCCACGAAATACAGATGTAACTCTGTGAGATGAATTAACACAACACTAAGCAGTTTCTCAGAATCCTTCTTTCCAGATTTCATCTGAGGATATTTCCTTTTTCACCATAGCCCTCTATGGGCTTCCAAATATCACTTTGACAATTCCACAAGAACTGTCTTAGCGAAAATCTTCTGGACGGGAAAGCTGTAAGTCTGTGAGATGATTTCACAGAACACAAAGAAGTTTCTCAGAAAGCATCTTTATCTTTGTTATCGGAGGACATTTCCTTTGGCCCTATAGTCTTCAAAGGGATCCGAAACGTCTGTTCTCAGATTCCACAGAAATAAGGCTAGCAAAGAGATCCACGAAATACAGATGTAACTCTGTGAGATGAATTAACAGAACACCAAGCAGTTTCTCAGAAAGCTTCTTTCCAGATTTCATCTGAGGATATTTCCTTTTTCACCATAGCCCTATATGGGATTTGAAAAATCACTTTGCCAATTCCACAAGAACTGTCTTAGCGAAAGGCTTCTTGGGGGGAAAGCTGTAACTCTGTGAGATGATTTCACAGAACACAAAGATATTTCTCAGAAAGCTTCTTTCTCTTTGTTATCGGAGGATGTTTCCTTTGGCCCTATAGTCTTCAAAGGGATCCGCAATATCTGTTCTCAGATTCCACAGAAATAATGGTAGGAAAGAGACCCACGAAATACAGATGTAACTCTGTGAGTGGAAGTCACACATCACAGAGCAGTTTCTCAGAAAGCTTCTTTCCAGATTTCATCTGAGAATATTTCCTTTTTCACCATAGCCCTCTATGGGCTTCCAAATATCACTTTGCCAATTCCACAAGAACTGTCTTAGCGAAAGGCTTCTTGAGGGGAAAGCTGTAACTCTGTGAGATGATTTCACGGAACACAAAGAAGTTTCTCAGAAAGCTTCTTTTTCGGTGTTATCGGAGGATATTTCCTTTGGCCCTATAGTCTTCAAAGCGATCCGAAACATCTGTTCTCAGATTCCACAGAAATAAGGCTAGCAAAGAGACCCAAGAAATACAGATGTAACTCTGGGAGTGGAAGTCACACATCACAGAGCAGTTTCTCAGAAAGCTTCTTTCCACATTTCATCTGAGGTTATTTCCTTTTTCACCATAGCCCTCTATGGGATTCCAAATATCACTTTGCCAATTCCTCAAGAACTGTCTTAGCGAAAGGCTTCTTAAGGGGAAAGCTGTAACTCTGTGAGATGATTTCACAGAACACAAAGCAGTTTCTCAGAAAGCTTCTTTCTCTGTGTTGTGGGAGGGTATTTCCTTTGGCCCTATAGTCTTCAAAGGGATCCGAAATATCTGTTCTCAGATTCCACAGAAATAAGGCTAGCAAAGAGATACATGAAATACAGATGTAACTCTCTGAGATGAATTAACAGAACACTAAGCAGTCTCTCAGAAACCTTCTTTCCAGATTTCATCTGAGGATATTTCCTTTTTCACCATAGAAGTCTATGGGCTTCCAAATATCACTTTGCCAATTCCACAAGAACTGTCTTAGCGAAAGGCTTCTTGAGGGAAAAGCTGTAAGTCTGTGAGATGATTTCACAAAAAACAAAGAAGATTCTCAGAAAGCTTCCTTCTCTTTGTTATCGGAGGATAATTCCTTTGGTCATATGGTCTTCAAAGGGATCCGAAATATCTGTTCTGAGATTCCGCAGAAATAAGGCTAGCAAAGAGATCCACGAAATACAGACGTAACCCTTTGAGATGAATTAACAGAACACTAACCAGTTTCTCAGAAAGCTTCTTTCCAAATTTCATCTGAGGATAATTCCTTTTTCAACAGAGCCCTATAAGGGCTTCCAAATATCAGTTTGCCAATTCCACAAGAACTGTCTTAGCGAACGGCTTCCTGAGGGGAAAGCTGTAACTCTGTGAGATGATTTCACAGAACACAAAGAAGTTACTCAGAAAGTTTCTTTCTCTTTGTTATCAGAGGATATTTCCTTTGGCCTTATAGTCTTCAAAGGGATCCGAAATATCTGTTCTCAGATTCCACAGAAATAAGGCTAGCAAACAGATCCAAGAAATACACATGTAACACTGTGAGATGAGTTAACAGAACACTAAGCA
>NW_020263401.1:0-2538 GCF_003255815.1 Theropithecus gelada | reverse complement strand
TGGGCTGAGGGGTGGGAGATGCCAACTCTGATTGAAAGATGCCTGTGAGGAATCAAAGGTGCCACACAGGGCAATCTTCTCTCTGTTATCTTCACAGCGGAGCTGCCCAAGCCCTACATCACCAGCAACAACTCCAGCCCCATAGAGGACAAGGATGCTGTGACCTTAACCTGTGAACCTGAGACTCAGGACACAACCTACCTGTGGTGGGTAAACAATCAGAGCCTCTGGGTCAGTTCCAGGCTGGAGCTGTCCAATCACAACAGGACCCTCACTCTATTCAATATTCCAAGAAATGACACAACATCCTACGAATGTGAAACCCAGAACCCAGTGAGTGTCAGACGCAGCGACCCAGTCACCCTGAATGTCACCTGTGAGTATCTCTGCTCCTCTCTGGCCCAGGCTGCCGGCCCAAATCCACAGGGTCAGAGGCCGGGCCTCTCAGTCCCTCTCAGGTTCAAGTACACAGACCCTCACCCCTGGACATCCAGACTGTCTGTGACTTTCTGCCCCAGAAAAACCTGGGCAGACCAAGTCTTGATCAAGAATAGGAGGGGAGGGGCTGCTCCTGTCCGGGGAGGCTCGGGGTCCACACCCTGTGATGGGAGAAACAGGTGAATGTCTCAGACTCAGGCTCAGTAGATACAAGAGGGGTTTGGTTGAGACTTTAGGATTGTGACTCAGCTTAGAGGGACACCGTGGTCCTTCCATAGACCAGGAACTTCCACTTCCCTCTGACAACATCACCTGTGGCTTTATTCTCTTTGCTCCAGATGGCCCGGATGCGCCCACCATTTCCCCTCTAAACACACCTTACAGAGCAGGGGAAAATCTGAACCTCACCTGCCACGCAGCCTCTAACCCAGCTGCACAGTACTCTTGGTTTGTCAATGGGGTGTTCCAGCAATCCACACAAGAGCTCTTTATCCCCAACATCACCGTGAATAATAGCGGATCCTATATGTGCCAAGCCCATAACTCAGCCACTGGCCTCAATAGGACCACAGTCACGGCGATCACAGTCTACGGTAAGTGGATCCACGAGCGCCGACATCACGTTTTGAGGTGGAGTCTGTCTGGTTTTCAGAGAAGAGCCAGGAAGGAATTTTCTATCCCAGCCTGTGTCCAATGGGCACAAGCAAATCCCAGATTCTTCCGCTGGACCTCCCCAGTGTGTCTCTACAGGCTCTCTTCTCTGTGTTGTTCTGATTTCTCATGGCTGACCCCAGGTCCGGCCTGGAATGTGGGGAGGAGGCTCCCTCAGCCCCCGAGCCCTGTGTAGTGGAGGAAGCTTCACAGAGTGGGAAGGAGCAAGGGTTCTCAAGGTCAAGTTGCTTCTCTCTGTCACCAATCTGTCCCTTTCTATCACCTCTTTGTGTTCTTTTGCCTACTCCGTGAACTGCAAGGAACATTCGAGGCTTTGAAACAAGCTCATACTTTTTTCCTAAATGAGAGAAGGAAGCCCCTTAGGTAAGGGAGAAACAGCTCAGACTCTGCTCCCTGCTCTGCTCTGGGCTCCCCCCCCCCGTGACTGGCCTTGTCTGACTCCACCTGGGGTGGGACCCACATGTGTGGAGAAGGAGCCCGGGTGGTCTGTCCTGAATTAGGCTAAATCAAGCTGCCAATCAACACCAAAACCTCTCGTCGTCCCAGTCAGGCTGCAGGAAAATGGAAAGAAAGGGAGCCTCAGGGCAGGCTCCTGAGCTGTGTCCTGGCTCTGACGTCATCAGGTATATGAGGCTGTGGGCACAGCACATGGGACACAGCACAGGGGACAGCGAGCGACCCACACTTGGAGAAATCAGGAGATGTACCACAGGGGCTCTGTATGGCAGGGAACGGGCAGTGTCAAAAATTGTGTATTTATACAGAGGGTAACAGTGCATATCTAACACAGACTTACCATCTTAACCTTTCTACATGTGCAGTTCAGTGGTATTAAATATATTCCCCTTGTTCTGCTACCATCACCACCATCTGTCCACACAACTCTTCTTCCTCCCAAAATGAAACTCTGTTCCCATCAAACTCCTGGGCAGAGCTGCCCCACCTGTGGCCCACAGTCTGACCCCTGACTTGTCACCTTTAGACTTGCTCCTAGTCTCCTGCACTATTTCTGCTCAAACACCCATCCCCATCATCACCCATCTCCAGGATGTCCTTAAATAGCAAAGCCTCAGAGAGAACACACCTTGGCTGGGTGGTGTGGGACCGTGCAGCTGGAAGAAACTCAGCTCCTTCCAATTCCAGGTGAGGACCCCAATGGGCCAGGCAGCCAGCCAGTCAGGAAAGGACCAGAAGTGCTGGGGGCTGTGACCCCCAGTCCTGTGTCTGTCCACAACCTAATGCTACTGCCCAATTCACACTTGAGAAAAGTCTGTGCTTCTCCCACACAAAGCAGCCGGCCTTACAGTCTCTGAGCCCTCAGATCATTGTGCATCTGTCTTGTGACACACACACACCTGCCCTGGGCTTTTAAGGACTCAGATGGGCTGAGGGGTGGGAGATGCCAACTCTGATTGAAAGATGCCTGTG
>NW_020263400.1:0-8687 GCF_003255815.1 Theropithecus gelada | reverse complement strand
TTTTCTGCATCTATTGAAATAATCATGTGGTTCTTGTCTTTGGTTCTAATTGTTGGTAGAAGTCAACAGTGAAGCCATCCAGTCTTGGGTTTTTCTTTGTTGGGAAAATTTTTATTCAGTTATTTTAAAGGTTATATATCTATTCAGATTTTCTATTTCTTTATTAGTCAGTTTTGGAAGTTTGTATCTTTCTAGCAATATGCTCATCTCATCTAGGTTATTTAATTTTTTGGTGTACAATTGTTCATTGTATTCTCTTTTCATCCTTTTTTTAAAAAGAGTCTCTCTGTCACTGTGGGTGGAATGCAGTGGTGTAACCATAGCTCACTGTAGCTTCAAACTCCTGGGCTCAAGCATCCTCCCACTTCAGCCTCTCAAGTAGCTAGGACTGTTGGCACATGACCCCATGCCCAGCTAATTAAAAAAAAAATTTTTAGAGGTAGAGTCTTGCTATGTTGCCCAGGCTAGCCTAATCCTTTTTATTTCTGTAAAATCAGTGAGAATGCCTCCACTTTCGTTTCTGATTTTGGTAATTCTAACATTCTTCTCTTCTGTCAGCCTAGTTAAAAGTTTTTCAATTTTGTTGATCTTTTCAAATAACTAACACTTTGTTTCCTTTATTTTTCTGTTGTTTCTCTCTTCTCTATTTTATGTCCACTCTAATCTTTTAATTTTTTTCCTTTTGCTACCTTTAGGTCTACTTTGCTGTTCTTTTTCTAGTTTCTAAGGCATATAGTTTATTGATTTGAGATCTTTTTTAAAGTATACATTTGCAACTCTAAAAATCACTCTTGGTGTTGCTTTTGCTGCATGCTGTTAGCTTTGGTTTCTTGTGTTTCATTTAAATTCATCTCTAAGTATTTTCTAATTTCCCTTGTGATTTCTTCTTTGACCCAGTGGTTATTTAAGAGCTTTTTTTTTTTTTTCATAATTCCCTTCATCAGGTTGAAGGAATTTTCTTCACTAGCTAGCTTGCTAAGAGTTTTTATAATTGACGGACATTGAATCATGTCCAGATATATTTTTGCATGCATTAACATGACCATTCTCCTGTATACTAGTAATACAATGATTTACATTAATTGATTTTTAGATGTTAAACCAATCTTGAGTTCCTGGGGTTAAACCAATCTTGAGTTCCTGGGGTCAATCCAAGATGGTGGCTGCTAGCCACATACAGCTATTGAGCCTTTAAAATATAGTCTTTTTTGAGATGTGCTATAAGAGGAAGATACAGTCTAGATTTATAACATTTATTATTAAAACATGTAAAATACCTCATAATTTTTCTTTTTTTTCTTTTTTTTTTTTTTTTTGAGACAGAGTCTCGCTCTGTCACCCAGGCTGGAGTGCAGTGGCGCAATCTCGGCTCACTGCAACCTCTGCCTCTCGGGTTCACGCCATTCTCCTTCCTCAGCCTCCCAAGTAGCTGGGACTATAGGCACCCACCACCACACCCAGCTAATATTTTGTATTTTTATAGAGACGGGGTTTCACCATGTTAGCCAGGATGATCTCGATCTCCTGACCTCATGATCTGCCCACCTTGGCCTCCCAAAGTGCTGGGATTACAGGTGTGAGCCACCATGCCCAGCCAATACCTCATAATTTTTATGTTGATTACTGAAATACAATTTTGGCTCTATTGGGTTAAACAAAATAAATCATTAAAATTAACATCACCTATTAAACTCTAAATGTGGCTTCTAGCACATTTAAAATTACATATGTGACTCATGTCTGTGTCTCTCATATTTCTATTAGATAGTGCTGATATATGCTATTTTATATTCTCTTTTTTCTCTCAACATTAGCACAGGCACTTTGTGCATGCACCTTTGTGCACACCACAAAGAATTCTTCAAGATTACCATTTTAATAGCTATTCAACTTAAATCATTTAAGGATACTATACATTGTAGCATCTAGAAACTTTTTCTGTGTGTGTGTACGTGTGTGTGTATGTGTGTACGTGTGTGTGTGTGTGTGTATGAGACACTTAGTTTTTCTTTTTCTCTTTTTTTTTTGAGACAAAAAGGTGATTCTCATGCTTCAGCCTCCCTAGTAGCTGGGATTACAGGTATGCACCTCCACCCCCAGATAATTTTTTTTTTTTTAAAGCAGAGATGAGGTTTCACCATGTTGACCAGGCTGGTCTCAAACTCCTGGCCTCAAATGATCTGCCCACCTCAGCCTCCCAAAGTTCTGGGATTACAGGCATGAGCCACCGTGCCAGCCAATACTTAGTAGTTGTTGCTGTAAAAATTAGATTCTACTCCTCAGTTATTCAGAAAAAAATTTAATGACTATATGTTCCTTGTTCATTTGTTTCTTCCCTCATTTCTTCATTTTTTTCTCTTCCTCCTTTTATCCATTTACCAAATAATGTTGAGGGCCCTGGTAGTGTATAGGTAATAATACAATGATTTAAAGTAATTACCTCTGACCAGACTGTCTGGGTTCAAATCCTTGCTCTTGACTTAGCAGCTCTATTACTGCAGGCAGGTTACTTAACCTCTCAGTTATTGAGTTTCTCAGTGACAATACAAAGATTATATTAGGTTGGTACAAAAATAATTGCCGTTTTTGCCATTGAAAGTAGTGAAAAAAGCTGCAATTACATTTGCACCAATAATGGTTGTAGTTACTTCACATGAAGTTGCAAGTAATAAAAAGGATTTTATCAACACATTTTGAACAAGGCCTAGCACATTTTCAGTTCCATGTACATTATTATTATCAGTGTTTGCTACCTACTAACAGTCCAGCAGGGAAGGCAGGCACTAGACGAGTTACTGTAAATATGCTCAGTATCATGAAAGGACGATCTCTGAGAGTTAGACCAATGAATAAGAAGTGTTCATTGCTCTCAAGTAGTGCAGTCTGCTAGGGGAGAAAGACATGAAAATAAATCATCCTAATACGGCAGGATGAATGCTAACAGCAACTGTGTTCAAAATACTATAGCACAGAGGAAAGAGGGGCTGGCTGCCCCTGGTGGCTTCTAAAGGCAGTATTTTCTGGGCTGAGTCTGGAAGATTGGCTTTTGTTTTTAACTCCAGTCATTTGATTACCTGTGTAGACTCATAGAAGATGTTAATATCAGTCTGCAAAATAAAATGCTTCATGTTTGCATACGTATATTAGCAGTTGATTTGTACCAGCTGGCTACGTTTTGTACAGAGAGCAGACTCCATCAGTATTGTCATGTGGTGATTCTTAGAATGGAGACACAGAAGATATTTCAGCAAACAAAGGAATGTCTTTCACAATAGAAGTGTAAACAGAATGCCAACTCAGTTCAAGGATGACTTTCTTCTTTTGAAGATGCCTGGTTATCAAGCAAAATACAAAATACACTAAGAATAAAACATGCCAAATTTTATCAAATGAAGTAGGAAGCCTTTTCCTTAAACTAAAAGACTTAAATGGTGAGCAAAAGAGAGCTGTCAGGAGTTTAAAAATAAGTTTGA
This sequence comes from Theropithecus gelada, assembly GCF_003255815.1. NCBI lineage: Eukaryota > Metazoa > Chordata > Mammalia > Primates > Cercopithecidae > Theropithecus > Theropithecus gelada. The sequence goes on along the minus strand of NW_020263400.1, from coordinate 5,214 downwards.
TTTTTAAATTTCTTTGCTTTTAAAATGGGAAAGGATAATGTAATGACTGAACTTCATGAAAGTAGTCTTACTCAGTTAAATTATCCAATCTAAGTATAATGCTGAGGTGACTTTATGTGTTTCTAACTCTTTTTCCTAGTGATAAGAACTACACTTAAAACAGCCTTTATTCGATCAAGCCTTGGATCTGATAAGTTAACAGTCAATTTGCTTGGCAAAAACAATTTGATTAAATGCTTCTCTTTGTGCTGGAAAAAATATTGAATTGGAAAGTTTGCCTAAAGTCATTTGTTGGCTAGGCATGGTGGCTCACGCCTGTAATCCCAGCACTTTGGGAGGCTGAGGCAGGCTGATCACCTGAGGTCAGGAGTTCAAGAACAGTCTGGCCAACTTGGTGAAACCGCATCTCTAATAAAAATACAAAAATTAGCCAGGCCTGGTGGTGGGCACCTGGAGAGGCTGAGGTAGGAGAATCACTTGAACCCGGGAGGTGGATATTGCCATGAGCTGAGATCATGGCACTGCACCCCAGCCTGGGTGACAGAGACTCCATCTCAACAACAACAACAAAAAAGTCACTTGTCCATGGTTTTCCTTTCTTCACACCACGTCTATCTAATAAGTTTTTTTTTTTCAGTTGAAAGTCTCAGTTTTATTTTCCCTGCAGATGTTTCGTTTTCATTGCAAGCCATATCACACATACAGAAGTGTAAAGAAAGCTTATGTACAGTTTAGCAACTAATAATAAAATGAACACCAGTGTATTTACCTTTCAGGACAGAAAAAAAAAATCTTACAATTCCTTGGAATTCTTACATGCCTCATCTGGTCACTGTTTCCTCCTTCTTCCAAGACCTAACTGCTAGCCTGATTTTTGTGTTAACTGTTCTCTCTTGACTTTTCTTATCACCTGCGAATATACCTCTAAAAATACATTGATAAATTGTTTGATATTTAGTTAATAAATAGTAGCCAACCTTAAATAGAAGGAATGCCTATAAATGAATGGCATGAAGATTTTTAGTCAACACTTGTAATACAGTGTATCTTTCCCATTGTTTTGTCATTCAAGTAATGCCAATGAGGTTTTATTTGTTTTCCTTCACCTTTTCATTGGGAAGCCAAGATGTCTGTAAATCCGGATTACTGATGATAGCAGTGAACTCTACCTGCTCATAAATCTATTTGTGCTAGTGTATTTTGACAAGCAAAATGTATATCCAACTTGCACTCTACATATTTCTTTTATTCCCCCAATTTATAGCAATACCAAAAAGGATGCAACAAGGGACCTACTTATTCTATATGTTTTTGTGTTTGTATTTTCTTTGTAGATTCATTTCCAATTTAATTATGCTCCCTGCTTTGCCATGATTTATGAATGATTATAGCTAGTTTGTCTTTGGATATATAATTCTATCTGCATAAAAAATATGCTGATTAATGTAGGCTAATATGTTTCAAATTAAAAATCTATGTTCTTTAAAAGTATTTAATATGTTAAAGAAACTTAACACACTTGCTGACTGGGATGCACAAATTTCTCTTAAAGCAGTGCTGAGTGATAAAACACAAGGTACATGTGTATAATTTGTGAAACTGTATCACCAAGGGATTCTGTGTTGATCTGATGTCTCTCTCAACTTCATGAAACTAAAAGAAAGGTCTGGTCCAATACTTTTCAATAAAGGGTGAATTTTCCTCCAGGGAACATTTGGCAATATATGGAGACAATTTGGTAGTTACAACTAGGAGTGGGTGCCACTAGTGGGTAGAGGCCAGGGATGTTGCTAAACATTCTACAGTACACAGGGCAGCCCCCTTCTCTAACACAGAATTATCTGGCCCAAAATGTCAATATTGCCAAGACTGGGAAACCTTGGTCTAATCTGGTGAATGTAAAGCCCTTTCATATCCTTTGGTGTGGACATCCATGTTTCTCTAGCTATATTAGCGCTTGTCACAGCTACCCAAGCAACATCTCTTATGCTTAATTGATAAGTGAATGCCCCAGTACTTCTCTAGCTTTAACTAAATAAATTAGCAATGGTCCTGAAAAATTGAGTTGACTGAGCTAATCCCATCTGCACCATCGCAGGCACACGTGCACACACACACATATATCCCCTCACTCTGTGTACCCCAACATAGAACCTGTCTCTCTCACGTATATCCAGGCAGCCCAAAAATTGCAATAGTTATTCTGACTCGCAGACAGCATGCCCTGCCATGTTGGTTCTTTATGGCTTTTTCATGAACCCAATGAGGGAAGCAATGATGAACAGGGAAAGTTCAGTGGCACCACTGTGAGTAGTCACTTTCTTTCCAAGCTAGCTGTGATTTTTGCCAAGTCTAAGCTCTTGTGTGCCCTGGCTTTGAACACCCTTTTCAATGTAGTTCCTGTGGAGATGAGTGGATATGTGTTTACTTTCAATAGGCCTGCTGTTTTGGCCTGCCATTCCCAGTGGTTTGCATGACAGAGAAAATGATACTGAATAATAGAAATCGAGTAATTCTGTGTTCCAGAGACTAATTCTGCAGACTGTGCCAGACACATCTTCCTTTGCAGGTATGGGAAATGTATGAGTATTTTCCTTTGAAGAGCACAAAGGAGCTGATGAGGTTTTACATTGTAGGTGTTCAGAGAGCCAAATTTCAAGAAGAAAGAGATGTCATGGGGCCTGTCTCTATTCATTCAAATACCTTAATTTCTACTCCTGGATGTCAATCATTTGATGTATAACTACCAAGTATTTACAGCATGCAAAGCATTCATGTGGAACTATTAATAGAAGGAAGAACACAAAATAACTTCTTGTGATTGAATTCCTCAAAGTTTGAGAGATAGGTGAAATGATCCTGCACAAGAGTGAACTCAAGGCAGGAGGAAAGTCGTAAGTAACTGAAGGAATACATGGCATTCAACCTCCACTTTCCCTTCTCATGCTTGAAGGAGAGATGACATGAATTACTCTCTCCTGCTGAACTCAGACATGGACTGATAATCTTTTTAACATCGCTTAGCAAGTGATCATAACCAGTCCATGGAAGATGGTACCTGAGGTGAACTCTGTTTGCCATCTTTGGGCTGTGGACTAGAAGTCACAGTGGTTTGAAGAGAACATACTAAGTCTGTTCCTGCACCATCATTGTGACTCATTAAATACCTCTTACTGGAGACATATGTATGCCTTCATTTCCCTCAGTGCAAGAAACATGCAGAAAAAGCAAAGTCATTCACACCTTCCCTGGCAATCAGAGTTGTTAGCAGATGTTGTTTGTCAAGATTTTCTTCATTGCTGCTAATGCACACATCATCACAGTTTGAATTACTCCATGAACCTTTCTGATGTCTAGAAGTCAGCCACTCCTACTGTTAGGAGAGTTTCCTCTGTCAATAGGACAGCTACATTACCAAGTCTAATTACACACTAAAAAAAAGAAAAGAAAAGAAAAGTGTCCACATATCAAGTGGAAGTAGAAGTTGGGTATAACAGGGTAGAGAGCCTTTTTAATTAAATAATGTCAGTTACCTTTTGCCATCAGCTCATAGTTTAATTCAAGCACTTTTGTTGTGAGAACACTGGGTCAAGAATACATCCTCTGGAGTGCTAGGGAATACAATCATTCCTGTCCAGCTCCAGCCAGTTTGTTTGGAGGCCATTCCCATTGCTTTAATTAGAGAAAAAAAATTAATGTTGTAAATTCATAGCATGTCACTCTTCATTTCTGTACAATCCATCACACTCTGAGCGTGTGTGTGGCAGCTCTTTTTAATAAAGGATTTTGCAGAGTACCCGCTGTGGCAAAAATACTTTATCATCTTTGCTAGCTCCAGGAGTCCTAGCATTATGTCATGTTTGACTCCAAAAAATATTATTATAAGCCCTGGAATTAGAAACCCAACAATGGAACTAGCTGATTTCAATTGCCTGTGAAGCTATCATATTTTGAGAAATAAAACTTGGTAAGTTTTCATTTTAATCAAAAACTATAACAGGACCAGGGTTGCTTGTCTGAAATGAATAATTTCCACATTTCTGGATGCTATCAGATAATGGCTCTCCCATCCGTGAATTAATTATAAAACCAGAAATACTCTAAGAATATCAAGTTGTATCCCCCATACTTTCTTTTAAAGATTATGTTTCATCAACTTGGAGCTCAAAAGAGGGAACTGAAGGGCACTCAAGAGCCAATTCTTAAAACATCTCATAAGCTGTGGCACCCGGGAAGGTCATCAGGGGCTTGTTATATCCCAGCCATCACCTTAGGATAACTGGCTCATGCAGGAGTTCCAAGCTATTGGAATAGAAACAAGAAAAACATTTTCCTAATAATATCCTTCAAGGAGCACATGTCAAGCCTCCCCAGCTCTTTCCAAGCCAAGGAACAGCCCCCTTTGTATTTTAGCCCAATTCCATGAGGTTTAGGTGCTTTCTACTCATTCCAATTGTTTCTTTTAGATTTTGAGATTCAATCCTGTTTGCTTTTAAATGTCATTCTTTTTCCCTCTCTACCATGTTAATGCCCAGTCCTAAATCTCACCACCATTAAGAGGGAATCAATCTCCTGTTCCTTACCTGGCAGGTGCATGAGGGGAGTAGCACCACTCACCAGTTTTAGGAGTGAGTTTCCTGGAGGACTGTCTCTAGGCTCCAGGGAGAGGGAGTACCTCCCACCTCATGTCCCTGGGGGAAGTAGAGGTAATAGCTCTTCTTGCACGTTTCTCTTATTAATAGGGTGGCAAGGTCAAGTTGGAGAGAAGGGACTAGTCCTTCTTCAGTGGTACCTTTAAGCAAGCATTGCCAGGAATGGCTGCCATTTTCACTCTGACTAGCACATAGTGTATTTCCAGCTTCTTCCTTGGCTGCGGGCCTTACCCACAATTCAGAGACAACAAGAACAGCCTCCTGGCTACTAACCATCCTCCAGGTTCTTCATGTATGCTCTGCTTAGCAAATTAATAATGCTCTGAACTAAGCTTGTCATCTCAATGATATGGTTCGAATTTTTGTCCCCGCCCAAATCTCATGTTGAATTGTAATCCCCAGCGTTGGAAGTGTGGCCTGGTGGGAGGTGATTGAATCATGGAAGTGGATTTCCCCCTTGCTGTTCTAGTAACAGTGAGTGAGTTCTCACAAGATCTGTTTGTTTAAAAGTGTGTAAGGGGGCGGAGCAAGATGGCCGAATAGGAGCAGCTCCAGTCTTCAA
>NW_020263399.1:715-2539 GCF_003255815.1 Theropithecus gelada | reverse complement strand
TGTTATCGGAGGATATTTCCTTTGGCCCTATAGTCTTCAAGGGGATCGGAAATATCTGTTCTCAGATTCCACAGAAATAAGGATAGCAAAGAGATCCAGGAAATACAGATGTAACTCATTGAGTGGAAGTCACACATCACAGAGCAGTTTCTCAGAAAGCTTCTTTCCAGATTTCATCTGAGGATATTTCCTTTTTCACCATAGCCCTCTATGGGCTTCCAAATATCACTTTTCCAATTCCACAAGAACTGTCTTAGCGAAGGGCTTCTTGACGGGAAAGCTGTAACTCTGTGAGATGATTTCACAGAACACAAAGAAGTTTCTCAGAAAGCTTCTTTCTCTTTCTTATCGGAGGATATTTCCTTTGGCCTTATAGTCTTGAAATGGATCCGAAATATCTCTTCTCCGATTCCACAGAAATAAGGATAGTAAAGAGATCCACGAAATACAAATGTAACTCTGTGAGATGAATTAACAGAACACTAAGCAGTTTCTCAGAAAGCTTCTTTCCAGATTTCATTTGAGGATATTTCCTTTTTCACCATAGCCCTCTATGGGCTTAAAAATATAACTTTGAGAATTCCACATGAACTGTCTTCGCGAAAGGCTTCTCGACGGGAAAGCTGTAACTCTCTGAGATGGTTTCACAGAACACAGAGAAGTTTCTCAAAAAGCTTCTTTCTCTTTGTTATCGGAGGATATTTCCTTTGGCCCTATAGTCTTCAAAGGGATCCAAAGTATCTGTTCTCAGATTCCAGAGAAATAAGGCTAGCAAAGACATCCACGAAATACAGATGTAAATCTGTCAGATGAATTAACAGAACGCTAAGCAGTTTCTCAGAAAGCTTCTTTCCAGATTTCATCTGAGGATATTTCCTTTTTCACCGTAGCCCTCTATGAGCTTCCAAATATCAGTTTGCCAATTCCACAAGAACTGTCTTAGCGAAAAGCTTCCTGAGGGGGAAGCTAAAACTCTGCGAGATGATTTCGCAGAACACAAAGAAGTTTCACAGAAAGCTTCCTTCTCTTTGATATCGGAGGATATTTCCTTTGGCCCTATATTTGTCAAAGGGATCCGAAGTGTCTGTTCTCAGATTCCACGGAAATAAGGCTAGCAAAGAGATCCACGAAATACAGATGTAACTCTGTGAGATGAATTAACAGAACACTAAGCAGTTTCTCAGAAAGCTTCTTTCCAGATTTCATGTGAGGATATTTCCTTTTTCACCAAGCCCTCTATGGGCTTCCAAATATCACTTTGCTAATTCCACAAGAACTGTCTTAGCTAAAAGCTTCTTTAGGGGAAAGCTGTAATTCTGTGAGGTGATTTCACAGAACACAAAGAAGTTTCTCAGAAAGCTTCTTTCTCTTTGTTATCGGAGGATATTTCCTTTGGCCCTATAGACTTCAAAGGGATCCGAAATATCTGTTCTGAGATTCCACAGAAATACGGCCAGCAAAGAGATCCACGAAATACAGATGTACCTCTGTGAATGGAAGTCACACATCACAGAGCAGTTTCTCAGAAAGCTTCTTTCCAGATTTCATCTGAGGATATTTCCTTTTTCACCATAGCCCTCTATGGGCTTCCAAATATCACTTTGCCAATTCCAATAGAACTGTCTTAGCGAAAGGCTTCTTGACGGGAAAGCTGTAACTCTGCGACATGGTTTCACCGAACACAAGGAAGTTTCTCAGAAAGCTTCTTTCTCTTTGTTATCCGAGGATATTTCCTTTGGCCGTATAGTCTTCAAAGGGATCCGAAATATCTGCTCTCAGATTCCACAGAAATAAGGTTAGCAAAGAGATCCACGAAATACAGAT
>NW_020263399.1:0-670 GCF_003255815.1 Theropithecus gelada | reverse complement strand
TCACAGAACACAAAGAAGTTTCTCAGAAAGCTTCTTTCCAGATTTCATCTGAGGATATTTCCTTTTTCACCATAGCCCTCTATGGGCTTCCAAATATCACTTTGCCAATTCCAATAGAACTGTCTTAGCGAAAGGCTTCTTGACGGGAAAGCTGTAACTCTGCGACATGGTTTCACCGAACACAAGGAAGTTTCTCAGAAAGCTTCTTTCTCTTTGTTATCCGAGGATATTTCCTTTGGCCGTATAGTCTTCAAAGGGATCCGAAATATCTGCTCTCAGATTCCACAGAAATAAGGTTAGCAAAGAGATCCACGAAATACAGATGTTACAGTGTCAGATGAATTAACAGAACACTGAGCAGTTTCTGATAAAGCTTCTTTCCACATTTCATGTGAGGATATTTCCTTTTTCACCATAGCCCTCTATGGGCTTCCATATATCACTTTGCCAATTTCACAAGAACTGTCTCAGCGAAAGGCTTTTTGACGGGAAAGCTGTAACTCTGTGAGATGATTTCACAGAACACAAAGAACTATTTCAGAAAGCTTCTTTCTCTTTGGTATCGGAGGATATTTCCTTTGGCCCTATAGTCTTCAAAGGGATCCGAAATATCTGTTCTCAGATTCCACAGAAATAAGGCTAGCAAAGAGATCCACTCACAGAGTTACAT
>NW_020263398.1:0-2540 GCF_003255815.1 Theropithecus gelada | reverse complement strand
CTAAAATAGTAGTGCAAACACTAATATAGGAGAAAGTGCCCCAAGATGAAGAACTATATTTTCCTTGATCTTCTTTTGTGCTGAAAATAACAAAAAGATGGATTTATGTTTAACTAACAATTTTGTGACTTTACTTCATTTTGAAAAATTAGCATTAATGCTGTAATTATTTTTATTTTACAAGTCCTCATTATATTTATCCTTATCTTTCTACCTGTTTAAATATGGTTTTAAAATGTGAACTGGGCCGGGCGCGGTGGCTCAAGCCTGTAATCCCAGCACTTTGGGAGGCCGAGACGGGCGGATCACGAGGTCAGGAGATCGAGACCATCCTGGCTAACACGGTGAANTAACAATTTTGTGACTTTACTTCATTTTGAAAAATTAGCATTAATGCTGTAATTATTTTTATTTTACAAGTCCTCATTATATTTATCCTTGATTATGTTTCTACCTGTTTAAATATGGTTTTAAAATGTGAACTGATTAACATGCAAAAGCTCCTAGTATGCTGTACATCATATTAGAGCTGAAGAATAAATTCAAATTTCCTTCATACTGATTCATTGTCTGGTCCTGGAAAAGTCACTGATTCTCTCAGAGCCTTAGTTTTATTATCTGTGAAATGAGCATAATAAAACATCTACCTCAACTCTTAATTTAAAGTGGCATCTAAGACTTCCTTTCAAAGGCAGACAGAAACCATCAGAAGCTCCTTTCTCCAGCTACTCTGGATAAAGTATAATAATATTTTATATATGTGACTAAACACAAAATCCAGACAGATGAGTTTTACAGTATCTGATATTAAGATCTCAAAACCATATAGTGAGAGTTTTTAAAAGCCCAGCAAAATCACAATGGTAATGAAACAGGGTATATAACATAGAGAATTTTGTTTTATACCAGTGAGGAAAATATGGAAAGGGAAGAAATAAAGTGTCTATCCTTTTTTTAAAAATAAAGCATGGTAAAATGATTGGGAAAGCTATTTTATTAGATTAAATATTAGCAGTTTAGTATTATATACTACGGAATATTTTTTCCTAAAATTAAACATTTAATTTGATTTGATCCAATATAATTTCATTGTTTTATTTTGACACTTGATATTTTGATAATGTTTGCATATTACCTATATAAAACTATATGTGCATGGCTGAATTGATGAAATTATTATATTCTCATATGCAATTTTTCATCTATACGTATGACAGGGTTGCATTATTTCACTTAGGATTTTCTTAGAGTGTCGAATTGCTTACAACAGGTTTGCAAAATGATTTCTACAGCTTCCACAGTTTTATCTGATTTATATTAGTATGTACAACATTGGGATGATGTGTTCCTTAAAGAGTAAAAAATAGTGATATGAGTTTCCTGATGATGACAGTGATGGGCTGTGATGTTTTAGGAAGATTCCTGGCAGTGATAGTAAATAAAGTGTTTTCCTTAAAGTCACACACCTAGTGATTGTAGAGCCAGAATACAAACCTTTGTGACTTGAAATTCCATGCTTCCAACAAATAAGGTCAAAGAGTAAAAGAAACTAAACTCAGAAAGTAGGATGTATAAATGGAATAAAGAAGACAGGCATGAGAACTATTATGGGAGCTGTATTTATAAGATACAGAACCTGATTGAATATGATGGCATACAAGGAATTCATAAAATATTGGTTGATGGGAAATTATTCATTACAGAGATAATCAGAAAACTGATAATATATCCTACGTTATTTAAAAGGAAATCTAAGAGAAATGTGACTGAGCAAAAAGGGCACAGAGTAGTGGTCAAACACATCCATAGTTTGTCTTTCTGTATTTTGTCCTGCAACTGACCCTTTGGAAAGAGTTTGGTCTCTACTAAACATTTCATGGCAGAAAGTAGATGTGATTCACCCGTATGTCTTCTTGGTAGTAGAACTCTCATTGAAAATTTTTCAGCTAGTCTGTAATTATTGAGTCTTAAAAACAAAATGGAATAATTTGACAATAGTGTCAAATTTGAGAGGTGCTTTCTTTGAGAAAAATATTAGCTATCATATATCTGTTTCTAATCATTAATCCTTGAATATATGCCTATAGTATCATAAGATGGTGATACAAACTTCCCCAGAATCTTATACCCACTGAAGTATCAGTAGGATTAAAAAGCATGGCAGCATTTTGAAGGACAGTGAGCAAATTACATGACATTGTGATAAGATTGTCAGGGCTACTTGTCCCCAAATTAAGGACATGTAAGAATACCTAATGTATCCAACCAATATTTGACTTAAAGTAAATGAATAAAAGGTTTAGAAAAAAATCTCATGAGATGATCAATTGTATTACTTCTTTTTTTTTAATTTATTTATTATTATTATACTTTAAGTTGTAGGGTACATGTGCATAACGTGCAGGTTTGTTACATATGTATACTTGTGCCATGTTGGTGTGCTGCACCCATCAACTCGTCATTTACATCAGGTATAACTCCCAATGCATTGGGAATTGTATTACTTCTGATCAAGCTACACCATAAACCTTTGTGTTGAG
>NW_020263397.1:0-2539 GCF_003255815.1 Theropithecus gelada | reverse complement strand
CTCAGATTCCACAGAAATAAGGCTAGCAAAGAGATACACGAAATACAAATGTAACTCTGTGAGTGGAAGTCACACATCACAGAGCAGTTTCTCAGAAAGCTTCGTTCCAGATTTCATCTGAGGATATTTCCTTTTTCACCGTAGCCCTCTATGGGCTTCCAAATATCACTTTGCCAATTCCACAAGAACTGACTTAGCGAAAGGCTTCTTGAGGGGAAAGCTGTAACTCTATGAGATGATTTCACAGAACACAAAGAAGTTTCTCAGAAAGCTTCTTTCTCTTTGTTATCAGAGGATATTTCCTTTGGCCCTAAAGTCTTCAAAGGGATCCGAAATATCTGCTCTCAGATTCCACAGAAATAAGGATAGCAAAGAGATTCACGAAGTACAGATATTACTCTGTGAGATGAATTAACAGAACACTAAGCAGTATCTCAGAAAACTTCTTTCCAGATTTCATCTGAGGATATTTCCTTTTTCACGATAGCCCTCTATGGGCTTCCAAATATCACTTTGCCAATTGCACAAGAACTGTCTTCCGAAAGATTTCTTGAGGGGAAAGCTATAACTCTATGAGATTATTTCACAGAACACAAGGAAGTTTTTCAGAAAGCTTATTTCTCTTTGTTATCGGAGGATATTTCCTTTGGCCCTATAGTCTACAAAGGGATCCGAAATACCTGTTCTCTGATTCCACAGAAATAAGGCAAGCAAAAAATTCCACGAAATGCAGATGTACCTCTGTGAGATGAATTAAGAGAACACTAAGCAGTTTCTCAGAGAGCTTCTTTCCAGATTTCATCTGAGGATATTTCCTTTTTCACCATAGCCCTCTATGGGCTTCCACATATCACTTTGCCAATTCCACAAGAACTGTCTTAGTGAAAGGCTTCTTGAGGCGAAAGCTGTAACTCTGTGAGGTGATTACGCAGAACACAAAGAAGTTTCTCAGAAAGCTTCTTTCTCGTTGTTATCGGAGGATATTTCCTTTGGACATATAGTCTTCAAAGGGATCCGAAATATCTGTTCTCAGATTCCACAGAAATAAGGCTATCAAAGAGATTCACGAAATAGAGATGTAACTCTGTAAGATGAATTAACAGAACACTAAGCAGTTTCTCAGAAAGCTTCTTTGCAGATTTCATCCGAGGATATTTCCTTTTTCACCATAGACCTCTATGGGCTTCAAAATATCACTTTGCCAATTCCACAAGAACTGTCTTAAGGAAAGGCTTCTTGAGGGGAAAGCTGTAACTCTGTGAGATCATTTCACAGAACACAAAGAGGTTTCTCAGAAAGCTTCTTTCTCTTTGTGATCGGACGATATTTCCTTTGGCCCCTTAGTCTTCAAAGAGATCCGAAATATCTGTTCTCAGATTCCACAGAAAGAAGGCTAGCAAAGAGATCGACGACATATAGAGGTAACTCTGTGAGATGAATTAACAGAACACTAAGAAGTTTCTCAGAAAGCTTCTTTCCAGATTTCTTGTGAGGATATTTCCTTTTTCACCATAGCCCTCTATGGGCTTCCAAATATCACTTTGCCAATTCCAGGAAAACTGTCATAGGGAAAGACTTCTTGAGGGGAAAACTGTAAGTCTGTGAGATGATTTCACAGAACACAAAGAAGTTTCTCAGAAAGTTTCTTTCTCTTTGTTATTGGAGGATATTTCCTTTGGCCCTGTAGTCTTCAAAGGGATCCGAAATATCTGTTCTCAGATTCCACAGAAATAAAGCTAGCAAATAGATCCACGAAATACAGATGTAACTCTCTGAGGTGAATTAACAGAACACTAAGTAGTTTCTCAGAAAGCTTCTTTCCAGATTTCATCCGAGGATATTTCCTTTTTCACCATAGCCCTCTATGGGCTTCCAAATATCACTTTGCCCATTCCACAAGAACTGTCATAGAGAAAGACTTCTTGAGGGGAAAGCTGTAAGTCTGTGAGATGATTTCACAGAACGCAAAGAAGTTTCTCAGAAAGCTTCTTTGTCTTTGTTATCGGAGGATATTTCCTTTGGCCCTGTAGTCTTTAAAGGGATCCGAAATATTTGTTCTCAGATTCCACAGAAATAAGGCTAGCAAAGGGATCAATGAAATACAGATGTAACTCTGTGAGTGGAAGTCAAACATGACAGGGCAGTTTCTCAGAAAGCTTCTTTCCAGATTTCATCGGAGGATATTTCCTTTTTCACCATAGCCCTCTAAGGGCTTCCAAATATCACTTTACCAATTCCACAAGAACTGTCTTAGCGAAATGCTTCTTGACAGGAAAGCTGCAACTCTGAGAGATGATTTCACAGAACACAAAGAAGTATCTCAGAAAGCTTCTTTCTCTTTGTTATCGGAGGATATTTCCTTTGGCCCTATAGTCTTCAAAGGGATCCGAAATATCTGTTCTCAGATTCCACAGAAATAAGGCTAGCAAGGAGATCCACGAAATACAGATGTAACCCTGTGAGTGGAAGTCACACATCACATAACAGTTTGTCAGAAACTTCTTTCCAGATTTCATCTGAGGATATTTCCTTTTTCACC
>NW_020263396.1:0-2539 GCF_003255815.1 Theropithecus gelada | reverse complement strand
TAGCAAAGAGATCCACGAAACAGAGATGTAACTCTGTGAGATGAATTAACAGAACACTAAGCAGTTTCTCAGAAAGCGTCTTTCCAGCTTTCATCTGAGGATATTTCCTTTTTCACCTTAGACCTCTATGGGCTTCCAAATATCACTTTGCCAATTCCACAAGAACTGTCTTATCGAAAGATTTCTTCAGGGGAAAGCTGTAACTCTGTGAGATGATGTCACAGAACACAAAGGAGTTTCTCAGAAAGCTTCTTTCTCTTTGTTATCGGAGGATATTTCCTTTGGCCGTATAGTCTTCAAAGGGATCCGAAATATCTTTTCTCAGATTCCACAGAAATAAGGCTAGCAAAGAGATCCACGAAATACAGATGTAACTCTGTGAGATGAATTAACACAACCCTAAGCAGTTTCTCAGAAAGCTTCTTTCCAGATTTCATCTGAGGATATTTCCTTTTTCAGCATATCCCTCTATGAGCTTCCAAATATCACTTTGCCAATTCCACAAGAACTGTCTTAGCGAAAGGCTTCTTCAGGTGAAAGCTGTAACTCGGTGAGGTGATTTCTCAGAACACAAAGAAGTTTCTCAGAAAGCTTCTTTCTCTTTGTGATCGGAGGATATTTCCTTTGGCCTTATAGTCTTCACAGGGATCCGAAATATCTGTTCTCAGATTCCACAGAAATAAGGCTAGCAAAGAGATGCACGAAAGAGGGATGTATCACTGTGAGGTGAATTAACAGAACAATAAGCAGTTTCTCAGAAAGCTTCTTTCCAGATTTCATCTGAGGATATTTCCTTTTTCACCATAGCCCTCTATGGGCTTCTAAGTATCACTTTTCCAATTCCACAAGAACTGTCTTAGCGAAGGGCTTCTTGAGGGGAAAGCTGTAACTCGGTGAGATGATTTCACGGAACACAAAGAAGTTTCTCAGAAAGCTTCTGTCTCTTTGTTATCAGAGGATTTTTCCTTTGGTCCTATAGTCTTCAAAGGGACCCGAAATATCTGTTCTCAGATTCCACAGAAATAAGGCTAGCAAAGAGATGCACGAAAGAGGGACGTAACTCTGTCAGATGAATTAACAGAACCCTAAGCTGTTTCTCAGAAAGCTTCTTTCCAGATTTCATCTGTGTTTATTTCCTTTTTCACCTTAGACCTCTATGGGATTCCAAATATCACTTTGCCAATTCCACAAGAAATGTCTTAGGGAAAGGCTTCTTAAAGGGAAAGCTGTAACTCGGAGAGATGATTTCACAGAACACTAAGAAGTTTCTCAGAAAGCTTCTTTCTCTTTGTTATCGGAGGATATTTCCTTTGGCCCTAGAGTCTTCAAAGGGAACAGAAATATCTATTTTCAGATTACACAGAAATAAGGCTAGCAAAGAGATCCACGAAACAGAGATGTAACTCTCTGAGATGAATTAACAGAACCCTAAGAAGTTTCTCGGAAAGCTTCTGTCCAGATTTCACCTGAAGATATTTCCTTTTTCACCATATACCTCTATGGGCTTCGAACTATCACTGTGACAATTCCACAAGAACTGTCTTAGCGAAAGGCTTCTTCAGGGGAAAGCTATAACTCTGTGAAACGACTTCACAGAATACAAAGAAGTTTCTCAGAAAGCTTCTTTCTCTTTGTTGTCAGAGGATATTTCCTTTGGCTCTATAGTCTTCAAAGGGATCCGAAATGTCTGTTCTCAGATTCCACAGAAATAAGGCTAGCGAAGAGATCCACGAAATACAGATGTAACTCTCTGAGATGAATTAACACAACACTAAGCAGTTTCTCAGAAAGCTTCTTTCCAGATTTCATCTGAGGATATATCGTTTTTCTGCATAGCCCTCTATGGGCTTCCAAATATCACTTTGCCAATTCCACAAGAACTGTCTTAGCGAAAGGCTTCTTGAGGGGAAAGCTGTAACTCGCAGAGATGATTTCACAGAAGACTAAGAAGTTTCTCAGAAAGCTTCTTTCCCTTTGTTATCGGAGGATATTTCCTTTTGCCCTAGAGTATTCAAAGGGATCCGAAATATCTGTTCTCAGATTCCACAGAAATAAGGCTAGCAAGGAGATCCACGAAACAGAGATGTAACTCTGTGAAATGAATTAACAGAACCCTAAGAAGTTTCTCAGAAAGTTTCTTTCCAGATTACACCTGAAGATATTTCCTTTTTCACCATAGACCTCTATGAGCTTCGAAATATCACCGTGCCAATTCCACAAGAACTGTCTTAGCGAAAGGGTTCTTCAGGGGAAAGGTATAACTCTGTGAAATGACTTCACAGAACACAAAGAAGTTTCTCAGAAAGCTTCTTTCTCTTTGTTATCGGAGGATATTTCCTTTCGCCCTATAGTCTTCAAAGGGATCCGAAATATCTGTTCTCAGATTCCACAGAAATAAGGCAAGCAAAGAGATCCACGAAATACAGATGTACTCTGTGAGATGAATTAACACAACACTAAGCAGTTTCTCAGAAAGCTTCTTTCCAGATTTCATCTGAGGATATTTCCTTTTTCACCATAGCCCTCTATGGGCTTCCAA
>NW_020263395.1:0-2540 GCF_003255815.1 Theropithecus gelada | reverse complement strand
TCCTTCCTTCCTTCCTTCCTTCCTTCCTTCCTTCCTTCCTTCCTTCCCTCCCTCCCTCTCTCTCTCTCTCTTTCTCTCTTTCTTTCTTTCTTTCTTTCTTCTTTTTTTAAGTACAGATGAAGTCTCTGTTGCCCGGGCTGGTCTCGAACTCCTGGGTTCAGGCAATCCTTCTGCCTCAGCCTCCCAAAATGCTGGGATTACAGGCATGAGCCACTCTGCTTGATCCAAATTTTGGTTTCTAAACATAATTGTCCGCTGAAAGAAACCAGGAATTGTTGGAGGATTGGCTGATTCCAGGGGTGGGTCATGGACAGTACAGGATGGGACTGGAACATCATGTTGTGTCAGAAAGTGAGGAAATGCTCAAAGAATGATGGCAAAATGTCAAAAAGGACACAAGAGCCAGCCTGATGGGCTCCTGCTGGCCAAATCTGGGACGATTTAAACATAAAAATAAATAGTAATAGTTACAGATTACAACCTATTGATTGAAATAAGAATCCATGGGTCCATACTGACATAAATGAATAAATGGTGGGGAAGGGAAAGTTCTCCCTTAAGTAGAATGCCAACTAATAGAAAGAATTATAGAAAGAATATAAAAATTAAAAAAATCGTTTTTTGGCAACCAACGCAGTAATAATTCATTCAAGAGACACAGATGTTAAGTAAAAGCTTGATGAGAAATATTATATTTACATGGTCTCAAAGTATCCTCCCTGTGAGATACTTGTTAATTACAAAGGTGAAGATATTAACCTTACAGACACCACCACAATCAGCTGATTAAAATTAACAACACCATGTACCTTCTGGTAGGATGCACTGAAAAGAATGTGACATGACTTCTGTGGATATCCTATCGAATCAGGAGATCCATTAGGCAAAAATGGAGAAATACTCTATAAATTACTATTCAAAAATACCAAGGTCATAAAAGTCAAAGTCAGAATGAGAAACTCATCCAATGTAAAGGAGATTAAATAGATGTGGGCCAGGTGCGGTGGCTCATGACTGTAATCCCAGCACTTTGGGAGGCCGAGGTGGGCGGGTCACTTGAGGGCAGAAATTCAAGACCAGCCTGGCCAACATGGTGAAGCCCCATCTCTATTAAAAACACAAAAATCAGTCAGGCGTCATGGCATGCATCTGTAATCCCCGCTACTTGGGAGGCTGAGGCGGGAGAATTGCTTGAACCCAGGAGGCGGAGGCTGCAGTGAGCCGAGATTGCGCCATTGCACTCCAGCCTGGGTGAAAGTGAGACCATCTCCAATAAATAAAAATAAAAATAAATAAATAAATAAATAAATAAAGAAAGAAAGAAAGAAAGAAAAGATTTGACAACTAAATGCAATGTGTGTACTGGGTTGGATCCTGTGCCAGGAAAAAAAAAATCCTAATAAAGAACATTTTGGGGTCAACTGGCAACATTTGAGTGCTTTCTGTAGATTAAGTAGTAATGTACCAAAATTAATTTCCTGATTTTGATAATTGTATTATGATTATATGAGACTGACATTGTTTTAAGGGAATATATACTGAATTATTTAAAGTTAAAAAGGTATCATGTCTGCAACTTACAGGTGAGTCAAGATAAGAAAAAAGGCTATGCGCAGTGATGATGCCTTTAATCCTATCTCTTTGAGAGGTCAAGGCTAAAGGATCACTTGAGTCTAGGAGTTTGAGACCAGCCCAGACAGCATAGCTAGACTCTGTCTCTGCAAAAAATAATACAAAAAATTAGCTGCATGTGGTGGTGTACACCTGTAGTTCCAGCTACCCAAAAGGCTGAGGCAGGAGGATTACATGAGCCCAGGAGTTTGAGGCTGCAGTGAGCCACGATCACACCATTGCATTCCAGCCAGGGCGATAGAGCAAGACTCTATCTCTAAAACAGATATTAATAAATAAATAGAAAGGAGAGGAACGAGAGTGATAAGTAAATGTTTGTAGTGAAATATTAGCTAAGGAATTTGTATGAGGGGGACTATTTGAATTACTCTTGCAACCTTTTTAAAAAGTCAAATTCTTCCAAAATTTAAAATTAAATAAAAATTTAAAAAACACTTCCCACAGAAGAAAGACTTAAATAACAACCCTGAAAGTAAGGAAAAATGACAAAGAGATTAAAACAATTGGGAAAAAAATTGATTTAATCAAACATAGAATCAAACATAAGATGGATACTAAAAAATAAAGATAATTGATGTTCCTCAGTGGAATTAGAAACTGTGATAACCCAACTACTCAGTGGTAAAAACATGGAACTAGAGAAGTTACAAAGAGACAGATTTTGGTCCAGTAGAAGACCGAACTTGATGACAAGCAGCATGCTCAAACATCAAATGTTTTAAAGTGATGAGCAGTTTGGAAGAAGTCCTGTCATACCAAGCGTCAGTCAGGATTTGGACCAGCTGGAACCCTCACAGCAGGCAGGAATATAATATAGTATAACCATTTAGAAAACAAATATTTTGTGAGTTGTCTTCTCCTTTCCTTCCTTCCTTCCTTCCTTCCTTCCTTCCTTCCTTCCTTCCTTC
>NW_020263394.1:0-2540 GCF_003255815.1 Theropithecus gelada | reverse complement strand
AGCAGTTAAAAAAGACAAAGAGGGACATTATATAAGAATAAAAGGACTTGTTCAACAGGAAGATATCACAATCCTAAATATACATGCACCTAACACTGGAGCTCTCAAATTTATATAACTATTACTACTAGAACTAAGAAATGAGATAGACAGTAACACAATAATAGTGAGGGACTTCAGTACTCCACTGACAGCACTAGACAGGTCATCAAGACAGAAAGTCAACAAAGAAACAATGGATTGAAACTATGCCCTAGAGCAAAGAGGCTTAAGACATATTTACAGAATATTCTACCCAACATCCCAGAATATACATTCTATTCATCAGCACATGGAACTTTCTTCAAGATAGGCCATATGATAGGCCACAAAACAAGTCTCAAAAAATTTAAGAAAATTGAAATTATATGAAGTACTCTCTTA
Organism: Theropithecus gelada; assembly: GCF_003255815.1. Taxonomy (NCBI): domain Eukaryota; kingdom Metazoa; phylum Chordata; class Mammalia; order Primates; family Cercopithecidae; genus Theropithecus; species Theropithecus gelada. Next base: position 2,117 of record NW_020263394.1, on the reverse strand, counting down.
GACAACAGTAGAATTAAACTGGAAATCAACTCCAAAAGGAACCTTCAAAACCAAGCAAACACATGGAAATTAAATAACTTGCTCCTGAATGATCACTGAGTCAAATGTGAAATCAAGACGGAAATTTAAAAACTCTGAACTGAACACTAGTGACACATCCTATCAAAACCTCTGGAATTCTGCAAAGAGTGTGCTAAAAGTTCATAGCTTTAAAGGCCTACATCAAAATGACTGAAAGAGCGCAAATAGACAGTCTAAGGTTACATTTCTAGAAATTCAAGAAACAAGAACACACCAAAGCCAAGCCTAGCAGAAGAAAAAAAATAACCAAGATCAGAGCAGAACTAAATGAAGTTGAAACAAAATAATACAAACTATAAATAAAATATAAAGCTGCCTTTTTGGAAAAATAAATAAAATTGATAGACCATTTGCAAGACTAACCAAGAAAAGAAGAGAGAAGAGTCAAATAAGCTCATTTAGAAATGAAATGGGAGCTATTACCACACAAAAGATCCTTCAAAGGTACTATGAACACATTTATGTGCATAAATTAGAAAACCAAGAGGGAATGAATAAATTCCTGGAAATATAAAACCCTCCTAAATTTAATCAGAAAGAATTCAAAAGCCTGAACAGACCGACAAAAAGCAGCAAGATGGAAAAGATAATTTAAAAATTAACAACAAAGCAAATTCCAGGACCAGACAGATTCACAGCCGAATTCTATCAGACATTCTAGGAAGAGTTGGTAGCAATTCATTTGACACTATTCCACATGCTAGAAAAAGATGGAATTCTCCCTAAATCATTCTATGAAGCCAGACTCACCCTAATACCAAACTCAGAAAAGGATGCAACAAAGAAAACTAGAGACCAAAATCCCTGGTGCACACAGATGCAGAAATTCTTAACAAAAGACTAGCTAACTGAATCAAAAACATAACCCACCATGATCAAGTAGGTTCACTTTAGGGATGCAGGAATGGTTTCACATCCACAAGTCAATAAATGTGGTACACCACATAAACAGAATTTAAAAATCTCATGATCCTCTCAGTAGACACTGAAAAGGTACTTGACAACATCCAGCATCATTTTATGATTAAAACACTCAGCAAAATCGGCACACAAACCCACAGCCAACATAATACTGAATGAGAAAAAGTTGAAAGCATTCACTCTCAGCAGGGGAACAACACAAGGATGGCTGCTCGCTCTCACGACTTTTATTCAACAGAGTACTGAAAGTCCTAGCCAAATCAAGCAAACAAGGGAAATAAATAAAGGGCATCCAAATTGATAAAGAGGAAGTAAAGCTGTCGCTGTCTGCTGATGATATAATCATATACCTAGAAGACCCTAAAGACTCCCCCAAAAAGCTGCTAGAACAGATAAATGAACTCAGCAATGTTTCAGGATACAAAATTAATGTGCACAAATCAGTAGCTCTGCTACACACCAACAGTGACCAAGCAGAAAATCAAATCAAGAACTGAACCCCTTTTACGACAGCAGTTATGAAGAAATAATAACTTGGAATATATCTAAACAAGGAGGTGAAAGACATCAAGAAAAACTAGAAAACACTGCGGGAAAAAACCACAGATGACGTAAAAAATGAACATATACCCCATGCTCATTCATGAATAGAAATATTATTGTGAAAATGACCACAGTGACAAAAGCAATCTACAAATTCAATGCAATTCTCATTAAAATGCCACCATCATTCTTCACAGACTAGAAAAAACAATTCTAAAATTCATACGGAACCAAACAAGAGCCAACATACCCAAAGCCAGACCAAGCAGAAAGAACAAATCTGGTGGTGTCACATTACCTGACTTCAAACAATACTCTAAGTCCATAGTCACCAAATAGTGTGGTACTGGTATAAAAATAGGTACATAGACCAATGGAACAGAATACAGATCCCAGAAATAAACCTGAATACTTACAGCCAACTTATCTTTGACAAAGCAAACAAAAACATAAAATGGGGAAAGGACACCTTATTCAACACATGGTGCTGAAATAATTGGCAAACCGAATGTAGGAGAATAAAACTAGATCCCCATCTCTCACCTTATACAAAAATCAAGTCATGAATCAAG
>NW_020263393.1:0-2541 GCF_003255815.1 Theropithecus gelada | reverse complement strand
GAAACTGCTTAGTGTTCTGTTAATTCATCTCACAGAGTTACATCTATTTTCGTGTATCTCTTTGCCAGCCTTATTGTGTGGAATCTGAAAACAAATATTTCGGATCCCCTTGAAGACTATAGGGCCAAAGGAAATATCCTCCGATAACAAAGAAAAAGAAGCTTTCTGAGAAACTTCTTTGTGTTCTGTGAAATCATCTCACAGAGTTACAGCTTTCCCCTCAAGAAGCCTTCCGCTAAGACAGTTCTTGTGGAATTGGCAAAGTGATATTTGGAAGCCCATAGAGTGCTATGGTGAAGAAGGAAATATCCTCAGATGAAATCTGGAAGGAAGCTTTCTGAGAAACTGCTCAGTGTTCTGTTTATTCATCTCACAGAGTAACATCTCTGTTTCGTGGATCTCTTTGTTAGCCTTATTTCTGTGGAATCTGAAAACAGGTATTTGGGATCCCTTTGAAGACAATAGGGCCAAAGGAAATATCCTCCGATAAGAAAGAGAAAGAAACTTTATGAGAAACTTCTTTGTCTTCTGTGAAATCATCTCACAGAGTTACAACTTTCCCTTGAAGAAGTCTTTCGCTAAGACAATTCTTGTGGAATTGGCAAAGTGATATTTGGAAGCCCATAGAGGGCTATGGTGAAAAAGGAAATATCCTCAGATGAAATCTGGAAAGAAGCTTTCTGAGAAACTTCTTTGTGTTCTGTGAAATCTTCTCACAGAGTTACAGCTTTCCAATCAAGAAGCCTTTCGCTAAGACAGTTCTTGTGGTATTGGCAAAGTGATATTTGGAAGCCTATCGAGGGCTATGGTGAAAAAGGAAATATCCTCAGACGAAATCTGGAAAGAGGCTTTGTGAGAAACTGCTTAGTGTTCTGTTAATTCATCTCAGAGAGTTACATCTGTATTTCGTGGATTTCTTTGCTACCCTTATTTCTGTGGAATGTGAGAACAGATATTTCGGATCCCTTTGAAGACTATAGGGCCAAAGGAAATATCCTCCGATAACAAAGAGAAAGAAGCTTCCTGAGAAACTTCTTTGTGTTCTGTGAAATCATCTCACAGAGTTACAGCTTTCCCCTTTAGAAGCCTTTCGCTAAGACAGTTCTTGTGGAATTGGCGAACAGATATTTCGGATCCCTTTGAAGACTACAGAGCCAAAGGAAATGTCCTACCATAACGAAGAGGAAGAAGCTTTCTGAGAAACTTCTTTGTGTTCTGTGAAATCATCTCACAGAGTTACAGCTTTCCCTTCCAAAAGCCATTCGCTAAGACAGTTGTGGTGGAATTGGCAAAGTGATATTTGGATGCCGATAGAGGGCTATGGTGAAAAAGAAAATATCCTCAGATGAAATCTGGAAAGAAGCTTTGTGAGAAACTGCTTAGTGTTCTGTTAATTCATCTCAAAGAGTTACATCTCTGTTTCGTGGATCTCTTTGCTAGCCTTATTTCTGTGGGATCAGAGAAAGATAATTCGGATACCTTTGAAGACTATAGGGCCAAAGGAAATATCCTCCCATAACAAAGAGAAAGAAGCTTTCTGAGAAACATCTTTGTGTTCTGTGAAATCATCTCACAGAGTTACAGCTTTCTCTTGAAGAAGATTTTCGCTAAGACAGTTCTAGTGGAATTGGCAAGGTGATATTTGGAAGCCCATAAAGGGATATGGTGAAAAACGAAATATCCTCAGATGAAATGTGGAAAGAAGCTTTCTGAGAAACTGCTTAGTGTTCTGTTAATTCATCTCACAGTGTTACATCTGTATTTCGTGGATCTCTTTGCTAGCCATATTTCTGTGGAATCTGAGAACAGATATTTCGGATCCCTTTGAAGACTNTCGTGGATCTCTTTGCTAGCCTTATTTCTGTGGAATCTGAGAACAGATATTTCGGATCCCTTTGAAGACTATAGGGCCAAATGAAATAACCTCCGATAAGAAAGAGAAAGCAGCTTTCTGAGAAACTTCTTTGTGTTCTGTGAAATCATCTCACAGAGTTACAGCTTTCCCCTCAGAAGCCTTTCGCTAAGACAGTTCTTGTGGAATTGGCAAAGTGATATTTGGAAGCCCATGGAGGGCTACGGTGAAAAAGAAAATATCCTCAGATGAAATCTGGAAAGAAGCTTTCTGAGAAACTGCTTAGTGTTCTGTTAATTCATCTCACAGTGTTATATCTCTGTTTCGTGGATCTCTTTACTAGCCTTGTCTCTGTGGAATCTGAGAACCGATATTTCGGATCGCTTTGAAGACTATAGGGCCAAAGGAAATATCCACCGATATAAAAGAGAAAGAAGCTTTCTGAGAAACTTCTTTGTGTTCTGTGAAATCGTCTCACAGAGTTACAGCTTTCGCCTCAAGAAGCCTTTCGCTAAGACAGTTCTTGTGGAATTGGCAAAGTGATATTTGGAAGCCCATAGAGGGCTATGGTGAAAAAGGAGATATCCTCAAATGATATCTGAAAAGAAGCTTTCTGAGAAACTTCTTTGTTAAATGTGAAATCTTCTCACTGAGTTACAGCTTTCCAATCAAGAAGCCTTTCGCTAAGA
>NW_020263392.1:0-2541 GCF_003255815.1 Theropithecus gelada | reverse complement strand
CCAACATCATCCTGATACCAAAGCCTGGCAGAGACACAACAAAAAAAAGAGAATTTTAGACCAATATCCCTGATGAACATCGATGCAAAAATCCTCAATAAAATACTGGCAAACCAGATTCAACAACATATAGTATCATTTTTAATGCCTCATTTATTTTAAAAATTTATTTATTTTTATTATACTTTAAGTTGTAGGGTACATGTGCATAACGTGCAGGTTTGTTACATATGTATACTTGTGCCATGTTGGTGTGCTGCACCCATCAACTCGTCATTTACATCAGGTATAACTCCCAATGCAATCCCTCCCCCCTCACCCCTCCCTATGATAGGCCCCGGTGTGTGATGTTCCCCTTCCTGAGTCCAAGTGATCTCATTGTTCAGTTCCCACCTATGAGTGAGAACATGCGGTGTTTGGTTTTCTGTTCTTGTGATAGTTTGCTAAGAATGATGGTTTCCAGCTGCATCCATGTCCCTACAAAAGACATAAACTCATCCTTTTTTATGGCTGCATACTATTCCATGGTATATATGTGCCTCATTTTCTTAATCCAATCTGTCACTGATGGACATTTGGGTTGATTCCAAGACTTTGCTATTGTGAATAGTGCCGCAATAAACATACCTGTGCATGTGTCTTTATAGCAGCATAATTTATAATCCTTTGGGTATATCCCCAGTAATGGGATGGCTGGGTCATATGGTACATCTAGTTCTAGATCCTTGAGGAATCGCCATACTGTTTTCCATAATGGTTGAACTAGTTTACAATCCCACCAACAGTGTAAAAGCATTCCTATTTCTCCACATCCTCTCCCTCACCTGTTGTTTCCTGACTTTTTAATGATTGCCATTCTAACTGGTGTGAGATGGTATCTCATTGTGGTTTTGATTTGCATTTCTCTGATGGCCAGTGATGATGAGCATTTTTTCATGTCTCTGTTGGCTATATGAATGTCTTGTTTTGAGAAATGTCTGTTCATATCCTTTGCCCACTTTTTGATGGGGTTGTTTGTTTTTTTCTTGTAAATTTGTTTGAGTTCTTTGTAGGTTCTGGATATTAGCCCTTTGTCAGATGAGTAGATTGCAAAAATTTTCTCCCATTCTGTAGGTGGCCTGTTCACTCTGATGGTAGTTTCTTTTGCTGTGCAGAAGCTCTTTAGTTTAATGAGATCCCATTTGTCAATTTTGGCTTTTGCTGCCGTTGCTTTTGGTGTTTTAGACATGTAGTCTTTGCCCATGCCTATGTCCTGAATGGTACTAACTAGGTTTTCCTCTAGGATTTTTATGGTATTAGGTCTAACATTTAAGTCTCTAATCCATCTTGAATTATTTTTTGTATAAGGAGTAAGGAAAGGGTCCAGTTTCAGCTTTCTACTTATGGCTAGCCAATTTTCCCAGCACCATTTATTAAATAGGGAATCCTTTCCCCATTTCTTGTTTTTCTCAGGTTTGTCAAAGATCAGATGGCTGTAAATGTGTGGTATTATTTCTGAGGACTCTGTTCTGTTCCATTGGTCTATATCTCTGTTTTGGTATCAGTACCATGCTGTTTTGGTTACTGTAGCCTTGTAGTATAGTATGAAGTCAGGTAGCGTGATGCCTCCAGCTTTGTTGTTTTGACTTAGGATTGTCTTGGAGATGCGGGCTCTTTTTTGGTTCCATATGAACTTTAAAGCAGTTTTTTCCAATTCTGTGAAGAAACTCATTGGTAGCTTGATGGGGATGGCATTGAATCTATAAATTACCTTGGGCAGTATGGCCATTTTCACGATATTGATTCTTCCTATCCATGAGCATGGTATGTTCTTCCATTTGTTTGTGTCCTCTTTTATTTCACTGAGCAGTGGTTTGTAGTTCTCCTTGAAGAGGTCCTTTACATCCCTTGTAAGTTGGATTCCTAGGTATTTTATTCTCTTTGAAGCAATTGTGAATGGAAGTTCATTCATGATTTGGCTCTCTGTTTGTCTGTTATTGGTGTATAAGAATGCTTGTGATTTTTGAACATTAATTTTGTATCCTGAGACTTTGCTGAAGTTGCTTATCAGCTTAAGGAGATTTTGGGCTGAGACAATCGGGTTTTCTAAATATACAATCATGTCATCTGCAAACAGGGACAATTTGACTTCTTCTTTTCCTAACTGAATACCCCTGATTTCTTTCTCTTGCCTAATTGCCCTAGCCAGAACTTCCAACACTATGTTGAATAGGAGTGGTGAGAGAGGGCATCCCTGTCTTGTGCCAGTTTTCAAAGGGAATTTTTCCAGCTTTTGCCCATTCAGTATGATATTGGCTGTGGCTTTGTCATAAATAGCTCTTATTATTTTGAGGTACGTTCCATCAATACCGAATTTATTGAGCGTTTTTAGCATGAAGGGCTGTTGAATTTTGTCAAAAGCCTTTTCTGCATCTATTGAAATAATCATGTGGTTCTTGTCTTTGGTTCTGTTTATATGCTGGATTATGTTTATTGATTTGCGAATGTTGAACCAGCCTTGCATCCCAGGGATGAAGCCCACTTGATCATGGTGGATAAGCT
>NW_020263391.1:0-2541 GCF_003255815.1 Theropithecus gelada | reverse complement strand
GAAGACATCAGCTCATTCCTGAGAAAAACCCTATGAATGTCCAGAATGTTTGAGTGTTTCATTTCTCTCATGCCCACTCAAGGACATATGAAAATGCATGCTGTAGCTGGCTGGACCTTGTAAATACAAGAACGTACACAGTATTAAAACTAATAGTTTAGAAACTGCAAGAATATTTTCAGTTTTAACATTTACTTGAAAAGCCGTGTAAAAACTCCCACAGGAAAGAAGTTCTATAAGTGAAGCTTTTCTAATTTGGAAAGCCTGATGCAAATTAATTATCGTGCAGTGCTTGAAAAAAATCTATGAAATGTTACACAAGTTACAAGTATATTGTTTTTATCAGTGGCCCATTCTTAAAGAGTCTTGAGTATGCATTTCACCTTGTTTTGCAGGGAAACCTTGAGGTGAGAGTTCTGTAAATGTTCTTTAAGCAGTAGTACTTGAATTTCATAGGTAATGATATTTTCTTAAGTCTGTTGGTAGAATTTTTGTCTATTCATTTGATAATGTGCTGGATTCATGGTTGAATTTGGATGTTTTTCTAATATGTAGGTAAGTTTAATTTTTTTATTTCATTATTATTTCTTTTTGAGATGGAGTCTCACTCTGTTGCCCAGGCTAGAGTGCAGTGGTTCGATCTCGGCTCACTGCATCCTCCGCCCCCAGGGTTTAAGCGATTCTCCTGCCTCAGCCTTCCGAGTAGCTGGGACTACAGGTGAACGCCACTACATCCAGCTAATTCTTTGTATTTTTAGTAGAGACAGGATTTCACCATGTTGGCTAGGCTGGTCTTGAACTCCTGACCTCATGATTTGCCTGCCTCGGCCTCCCAAAGTGCTGGGATTACAGGCATGAGCAACTGCGCCCGGTCAGGTAAGTTTCATTTGTATGTATTGTCCTGTGATTAATGGACCAGTGAATAATGATTGTGAATTCTTGGGATTGTCTTACTAGCCTCATTTGGCAAATTTTGATTATCCCTTGTCCATTATACACATCCCACCTATTTTTATTAAATGAAAAACTACTCTTGATGTCAAGATATTTATTTTTTGCTAATAATGAGTTGGTATTAATTCCTAAGTACATACAGTTTACCCAGGAGACGGAGCTTGCAGTGCGCTGAGATCACACAACTGCACTCCAGCAAGGGTGACAGAGCGAGATTCTGTGTCCAAAAAAAAAAAAAAAAAAGGAATATGCTCACTTTTTAAATGCTATACCACTCTCTACGCTCAAGTTAATCCCTGTTTGGGCCTGTGGGAGCTTACACCATCCTCCTGTATGTAATTAATAACTGATATCTGGCTTATCTGTTTAGTAATAGATGTTATGTGTTTAACGGTGCCAGTAAACGTAGGGTGCTAATTCCTTCCTCACCAGTGGGGTGCATGAGACGCTATTGAAACAATTGGCAACACGAATGGAATGGATCAGCCCTCATGCAGGACACCAGCTCAACTTGACCTACCTGCTGTGGGCTGACTGTTCCGTAACACATCAGCAGTCACCTGGGTCAGAACCGTGAGCTGACGATGGGCGTTCCCTTTGGTCTGCACAGTGTTTTGTGGTCTTCAGGTGTTGTCATCTTCTTCCACACTAAAATGCTCTCATCTCCTAGACATCAATGTTTAACTGCACCCCAGCATGACCTTTGGCCTGTGCTTCGCAGGCAGTTTTGAGGCTCTGGCTTATGAATGCACAAAAGCACAGCACGTAAGCCAACATTTAAGTCCTAATTAGCAAGAATCAGGCTGTATCTCTGTAGTCCCCGCATCTGCTCTGGTCACCATCTCTGTGTGCTTAGGGCAGCCATGTGAACATTATTAATTATTTTACACTCCAAGACAATAGTTATTATGTAAGCAGAAGTAGTGACCTTGTTTGTTTCTTGTGCTGCTGCTCCCCTTGCTGCTGTACCATACACCCTCCTGATGAGGTGTACATCTATGGTGCCTCATGGTTCAGGCACTGCTGAGTAAAGAAAATGGGAAGAAATAGTTTGATATTAGCCCCTACTGAAGCATATGAAGAAGCGTCTCAGCTGCTTTCATTGAAAAATTCCTGACCAGTGTGTGGGCTTTTCTTATCACTGCTGCTTATCAGCATGTCAAAAGTCTCATCTTCGGACTGCAAGTCTTGACAGCCTTAGTTATAATGGCCTTACTGCATGTGGAGCTAACCCCAGGAAGATGGAGTGACACTCTCTGGAGGATTAGGTGGTCTCCTCCAATGTGGATTGATGGGCTCCTGAACTCTTTCCTTTAACCATGCAGAGAGTCTACACTGCCAGTGATCATGTGCCACAACTCTATAGATGTAGAAATTCAAAATATTCAAAATATTCTGTAATAGTTTCCATTGAAAGGAAATAGAAAAGCGGTCTGGTGCCACGCTCCGGTTAAGAGAACTAGTAGATGGCTCACAAGAACACTCTGTCGCTACTGTCTGTGCCTCTGTCACAGCAAATATCCTGATCCTTCAGTTTTAAGGGTGCAGGGCCATTTTCCTCCCTTTCTTACTGGTAGTTCTCAAGAT
>NW_020263390.1:0-8691 GCF_003255815.1 Theropithecus gelada | reverse complement strand
TTTTTTTTTTTTTTTTTTTTTTTTTTTTGAGACGGAGTCTCGCGCTGTGTCACCCAGGCTGGAGTGCAGTGGCGCGATCTCGGCTCACTGCAAGCTCCGCCTCCCAGGTTCAGGCCATTCTCCTGCCTCAGCCTCCGAGTAGCTGGGACTACAGGCGCCCGCCACCACGCCCGGCTAGTTTTTTGTATTTTTAGTAGAGACGGGGTTTCACCATGTTAGCCAGGATGGTCTCGATCTCCTGACCTCGTGATCCGCCCGCCTCGGCCTCCCAAAGTGCTGGGATTACAGGCTTGAGCCACCGCGCCCGGCCAAATAAACTTATTTTTAAGGCACTATTGTTATGGCACTGAAGTCTTGGAACTATTTGATCTAGTTACCATAAGTTCTCAACTGTGTTGCAACTCATTCAAGAGAATATTGTTATTAAAGGTATTTGCAAGAAAAGCTCAGAGATACTATAGTATCTCCTTTCTGTGTCTCAAACATTTTTCCCCTCAATACCCAAGGCTCTGCGATATCTCAAATTTTAATCATTACTTTAAAAAGAGAAGTTTAAAGCATTATAGAATTATAATCAGATGAAAGAAGATTCGAATTTATAAAATTCTGAAACAATAATTTTAATTTTGCTTTTAACATATATGCAAATTCTTTGATACTCTCCACTTTCCAGAGGTACAGCTTAATTCCCTCCCTGTGAATGTGGCCTGGACTTAATGATTCACTTCTAACTAATGGAGTAAAGTTGACATAACAGTTTGTGACTCTTGATGTAGAACAAAAAACTTACCGTAGCTCCACCTTTGCTCTCTCTGTCTCTGGGATCATGAACTCTGGGGGAAGCCAGCTGCTGTGTCATAAGCAGACCTGTGGAAAGGTCCATGTGGCTGGGACCGAGGCCTCCTGGGACCAGACAACAAGGAACTGAGGCCTTTTCCAACAGCCATGTGAGTGAGCCATTTTTCATGCAAATCTCCATCCCAGTTGAGCCCTCAGATGATGCAGCCCTAGACTGACAACTGGACTGCAACCTCGTGAGAGGCCCTGAGCCAGAAGCACCGCGGGAAACCTCTCCTGGATTCCTGAGCATTGGAAACTGTGGGAGATGATCCATATTTGTTGCTTTGAGCTGTTACATTTTTAGCAATTTGTAATGTAACAGTAAAAAAATGAATACAGCTTCACAAGAGAGGATGAATAATTGCACTTTAATTTTCATTTGCTCTAAATTTATTAGTATTATTGTTATCATCATTATTATTGAAACAGGGTCTTGCTCTGTCACTCAGGCTGGAGTGCTGTGGCAGGAATGACAGCTCACTGCAGCCTCGACCTCCTGTGCTCAAGTGATCTTCCCACCTCAGCTGTCTGAGTAGCTGGGAGGACAGACAAGCACCACCATGCCTGGCTGAAATTTTTATATTTTTGGTAGAGACAAGGGTTTTGCCATGCTGCCTAGGCTGATCTTGAACTCGTGAAATCAAGCTCTCTGCCTGACTCTGCCTCCGAAAGTGCTGGGATTACAGGCATGAGCCACCACAACCGACCTAAATTAATTACAAAATATTAAACATTTCATTTGGTTTTAAGAGGTAAGAAGAATCTCCATGGCTAAATAGGATGTATTTTATTATCATTTACAATTATTGCTTTATTTGAACTTCAATTTCCAACTATGTCCCAATTAAACTCAAAAGAAAGACCCAAGCCATGCTAGGCTGATTCCATCATCGCCTCCATGATAGGCGTGTGCCCCTAGTCATTCATCTGACCCCAGTGAATCAACCAACAAAAATGTAGGTCCTGCCTTGAAGGGATTTTTACGTATATAATTAAGGTCCTAAATCAATTGGCTTTAAGACAGGGATTATCCTTGGTTGGGCTGTCCTCATCTGGCAAGACCTTGAAAGGACTGGGTTCTTCCTGATCATAGAGATTGACAGTGTGAGATGGATTCAGTGTGAGGGAGTTCCTCCACTGTGGGTTTTAAAAATGAAGGGGCTGTGTGGCAAAGAATGATGGTGGGCACCAGGAATTGATAGCAGCCTCTCTCTACCTTGACAGCAGGCAAGGAACAGGAACTTTAGTCCTACAACTGGCAGAAACTGAATTCTGTCACCTCTGTATAAGCCTGAAGGAGGTCCTCAAAATGAAAACATAATTTTGGGAAACCCTAAACAGAGAACCCTCCAATCATGCTCGGATTTCTGACTGAGGAACTGTAAACAAACAACTGTTGTGTGGTCAGGCGTGGTAGCTCATGCCTGTAATCCTAAGGTTTGTGGGAGTGACGCAGGAGGATTACTTGCAGCCAGGAGTTTGAGACTAGCCTGGGCAATTTGAAGAGACCTTCTTCTCCACAAAAAATTTTTCTTTTTTTTAAATTTACCTGAGCATGGTGGTACTTGCCTGTAGTCCTAGCTACTCTGGAGACTGAGGCAAGGGGACCTCTAGAGGCCAGGAGCTTGAGGCTGCGGGGAACCATGATCATGCGACTGCACTTTACCCTGGATAACAGAAGGCCACGTCTCTAAAAATAAATAAATAAAATAAATGGGTGCTGTTTAAAGCCAATGTTTGTGGTAATTTGTTATGCAGTCATATAAAATTCATATACAGACTCAACAGACACATGGAATGAATTTATAAATTGATATGCACACTATATGCATAAAATAAAATATTTCCTTTTTCCAGTATTTTTCATTTTATAATTTTCTGTGATGCAATTAAATTTTAATACAATCATATTTCATTCAACCGGTCAACAAAAATTAATTTAGTGCCTATGCTGAACCAGGTATGCCCTCATATGCTCAAGTGCCTGACATTCTAGATGCTTCACAAGACCGAGGTGGAGCCACTGGAGTGTTTTAGGTGAAGAAACGACACACTGTGACTCGCAGTAGCAGGACCACTCAGGTGGCAGGCCATGGGACAGTGCTAGAGCCACAATTCTGGAGTGACAGGGTGGTGGGGACTAAGGGGAGAGGAGGGCCTGAGGGATGAGAGGGATAGAGGGAAGGGCTGGAGAAGCAGGAGGTGAGGAAAAGGAGCAGAGGGACAGAATTTGAAAGCGGCAGAATTCTTAGGTTTAAACACATTGTTTTATAAATTTTTAATACATCCATCTATAGAGCCTAGCAGGGTGTTCCTTACATTTGGCCTTTAACACCACATGCAGGACTGCCAAAAAATTAATTGCTTTTTCTGCTTTATTTTTCAGGTTTAAAAAAATACTAGGTGTTCCAATAAAATATGCACACCACTTAGATGTAGGTACTTCCTAAAAACAGGAAGTGCATGAGCACTGGTGAGGGGCATTGTGACTGCGTGGAACACTTGCAACTTTGAGGTGAATGAATGCACTGGCTCCTGGTTGCAACATACAATAACACATTGTGCTACTTTGTATTGAGGAGATGTCCTGGACTCACACAGAAACTCAGGGCTATAGAATGGAGGTAATTTTAGAATACAACAAAATACAGATACACAGTCTGGGAAAGCAAAACTTAGGAGCTCTGCGAGTTGTCAGTTGTAATGCATTTAGACACATTTACATATCAAGGGGACAAAGTAACATTTTTTACACGTAAGATTCCTGATAATTCAGGGGTTACCAAGGTTCTACTACTCACTGCAGCTAATAAAAATGAAACTGGTCTCCGTTCTATTTCATATGCTCAGCTACGACTTTTCCAGAGGAGGAGGAGGAGGAGGACGAGGACGAGGAGGAGGAGGAGGAGGAGGAGAAGAAGAAACTGTCTCTATACCGTCATTCTCAGGACAAGTTCATTCTCTGACACCAAGCTCCTTGAGGTGAGTTTTCTTCCAAAAGAGTCCAGGGGAGTCCAGGTATGGAGTGGGAGGCAGAAAGTTCAGTCAAGGGACGGGGATTTCGGAATGAGAACTAAAGGGAGATGGACTCGGTCCATGCCGACGGTTTCTCACTAGTTTCTCAGTCCCCGGGCGAAGACCCCGGGAGACATTGAGATACACCCTGCACAGTAGGAGGAGGGTGAGGGCAAAGTCCCAGGGCCCCAGGAGTGGCTCTCAAGGGCTCAGGCCCCGAGGCGACGTCTGGGGTGGGGAGGCTCAGTATTGAGAATTCCCCATCTCCCCAGAGTTTCTCCTTCTCTCCCAACCCGTGTCAGGTTCTTCTTCCTGGATACTCATAACGCGGCCCCATTTCTCACTCCCATTGTGTGCGGAGTTTCTAGAAAAGCCAATCAGTGTCGCCGCGTTCTGGTTCTAAAGTCCCCACGCACCCTCCGGGACTCAGACTCTCCCCAGACGCGGAGGTTGGGGTCATGGCACCTCGAACCCTCCTCCTGGTGCTCTCAGGGGCCCTGGCCCTGACCGAGACCTGGGCGGGTGAGTGCGGGGTCGGGAGGGAAAGGGTCTCTGCGGGGAGCAGCGAGGGGCCGGTACCGCTGGGGCGCAGGACCTGGGGAGTTGCGCCCGGAGGAAGGTCGGGCGGATCTCAGCTCCTCCTCGCCCCCAGGCTCCCACTCCTTGCGGTATTTTAGCACCGCTGTGTCGCAGCCGGGCCGCAGGGAGCCTCGGTACAGGTACATCGCGGTGGAGTACGTGGACGACACGCAGTTCCTGCGGTTCGACAGCGACGCCGCGATTCCGAGGATGGAGCCGCGAGCGCCGTGGGTGGAGCAAGAGGGGCCGCAGTATTGGGAGCGGACCACAGGGTACGCCAAGGCCAACGCACGGACTGACCGAGTGGCCCTGAGGAAGCTGCTCCTCCGATACAACCAGAGCGAGGCCGGTGAGCGACCCCGACCAGGGGCGCGGGTCACGACCACTCCCCATCAGCCACGGACCGTCCGGGTCCCCCAGAGTCTCCGGGTCCGAAATCCACCCTGAGGCTGCGGGACCCGCCCAGACCCTCCACCCAGGAGAGTCCCAGGGGCCTTTACTGGGTTTCATTTTCAGTTTAGGCCAAAATCCCGGCGGGTTGGGCGGAGAGAGGGCGCGGCTAGCTGGACGGGGCTGACTGCGGGGACCGGGCCAGGGTCTCACACCCTCCAGGGAATGAATGGCTGCGACATGGGGCCCGACGGACGCCTCCTCCGCGGGTATCACCAGCACGCCTACGACGGCAAGGATTACATCTCCCTGAACGAGGACCTGCGCTCCTGGACTGCCGCGGACACGGTAGCTCGGATCACCCAGCGCTTCTATGAGGCAGATGAATATGCAGAGGAGTTCAGGACCTACCTGGAGGGCGAGTGCCTGGAGTTGCTCCGCAGATACCTGGAGAACGGGAAGGAGACGCTACAGCGCGCAGGTACCAGGGGCCATAGGCGCCTTCCCCATCTCCTGTAGATCTCTTGGGATGGCCTCGCACAAGGTGGGGAGGAAAGTGGGACTAATGCTAGAATATCGCCCTCTCTCTGGTCCTGAGTGGGAAGAATCTTTCTGGCTTTCCAGATCCTGTACCAGAAAGTGACTGTGAGAGTCCACCCTGCTCTCTGGGACAATTAAGGGATGAAGTCTCTGAGGGAATGGAGGGAAGACAGTCCCTGGAATACTGATCCACGATCCCTTTTGAGCCTTGGGCCCGGTGACTTTTCCTCTGAAGCTTTGTTCTCTGCCTCACACTGAATGTGTTTGGGACTCTGATTCCAGCTCTTCTGAGTCCCTCAGCCTCCACTTAAGTCAGGGCCAGAAGTCCCTGCTCCCACCTCAGAGACTCGAACTTTCCAAAGAATAAGAGATTTTCCCAGGTGCCTGTGTCCAGGCTGGTGTCTGGGTTCTGTGCTCCCTTCCTCACCCCAGGTGTCCTGTCCATTCTCAGGACGGTCACATGAGCACTGCTGGGGTTCCCAATGAGGAAGGCAAAGTACCTGAATTTTCTGACTCTGCTCAGATCCTCCAAAGGCACACGTTGCCCACCACCCCATCTCTGACCGTGAGGCCACCCTGAGGTGCTGGGCCCTGGGCTTCTACCCTGCCGAGATCACACTGACCTGGCAGCGGGACGGGGAGGAACAGACCCAGGACACGGAGCTTGTGGAGACCAGGCCTGCAGGGGATGGAACCTTCCAGAAGTGGGCAGCTGTGGTGGTGCCTTCCGGAGAGGAGCAGAGATACACCTGCTATGTGCAACACGAAGGGCTGCCCCAGCCCCTCACCCTGAGATGGGGTAAGGAGTGAGATGGGGTAAGGAAGGGGATGAGGGGTCGCGTCTCTTCTCAGGGAAAGCAGGAGCCCTTCTGGAGCCCTTCTGCAGAGCCAGGGCTGAGGCCTGGGGTCAGGGGCCTTCACCTTCCTCTCCTTTCCCAGAGCCGTCTTCTCAGCCCACCATTCCCATTGTGGGCATCGTTGCTGGCCTGGCTGTCCTAGCAGTTGTGGTCACTGGAGCTATGGTCGCTGCTGTAATGTGGAGGAGGAAGAGCTCAGGTAGGGAAGGGGTGAGGATCGGAGTCTGAGTTTTCTTGTCCCACTGGGGGTTGCAAGCCCCAGGTAGAAGTGTGTTCTGCCTCGTTACTGGGAAGCACCATCCACACACACAGGCCTACCCAGCCTGGGCTCTGTGTGCCAGCTCTTACTCATTTGTAAAGCACTTGTGAAAATGAAGACAGATTCTTCACTTCAATGATTGTGGTGGTGGGGACCTGATTCCCAGCAGTCACAACTCACAGGGGAAGGTCTCTGCTGATGACAGACCTCAGGAGGGCAGTTGGTCCATGACCCATATCTGCTTTCTTCTTATTTCCTGATGAAGTAAAGGTGTAATCTGCAGTTACATATTTCTGGAAACTTCTCTGGGATCAATGACTAGGAGGTTGCTCTAGGACCTTATGGCCCTGGCTCCTTTCTGGCCTCTCACAGGACATTTTTTTCCCACAGATAGAAACAGAGGGAGCTACTCTCAGCCTACAAGTAAGTATGAAGGAGGCTGATCCCTGAGATTGTTGCGGTATTGGTCAGGAGCCCATGAGGGAGCTCACCCACCCCACAGTTCCTCTAGCCATATCTGTGGGCTCTGACCGGGTCCTATTTTTGTTCTACCCCAATCATTGACAGTGCCCAGGCTCTGGTGTGTCTCTCACAGCTAATAAAGGTGACACTCCAGGGCAGGGGCCCTGATGTGAGTGGGGTGTTGGGAGGAACAGAGGGGACTCAGCTGTGCTATGGGGTTTCTTTGACTTGGATGTCTTGAGCATGAAATGGGCTGTTTAGAGAGTGACCCATCACTGTGACTGATATGAATTTGTTCGTGAATATTTTCCTCTATAGTGTGAGACAGCTTCCTTGTGTGGGACTGAGAAACAAGATTTGTTCATGCCTCCCTTTTGTGACTTCAAGAAGCCTGAATTCTCCTTCTGCAAAGATGTCCAAATGTGTCTTCACCCCTGTTAGCATAATGTGAGGAGGTGGGGAGACCAGCCTACCCCCATGTCCACCATGACTCCCTTCCCCACACTACCCCGTGTTTCTACCCAATTACCTTTCCTGTTCCAGAGACATTGGGGCTCGGATGTCTTTATCTCTGTCTCAACTTCATGGTGTACTGAGCTGCAACTTCCTGCTTCCCTATTAAAATTAGAATCTGAGTATAAATTTACTTCTTTAAATTCTTGCCATTAGAGGTTGATGAGTTAATTAGAGGAGGAGATTACTAACATTTGAGAGACAAAATAAATGGAAGACCTGAGAACCTTCCAGAGTCTATGTTTCCTGTGCTGATCTGTTGCAGGACAGGAGAGTAGATGGGGCTGTGCCCAGTGGGTACTCAGGCCACTGTGAGCTTTATCTGGTCACTGCTCAGCCAGGTCATCTTTGCTGTTCTAGTGGCCTTGGTCCTACAGCAGAACCTTTTCCCAGCAGGACCTGTGATCTCAGGGACTCGAATGTTATTTAGGGCAGTCCCTGCACACAGAAGTCCTTGTGGTATCAAGAGACTGATTTTTCAGGCCTGTCCAGCACTTGCCCTCCTTCCAGGCTCTTTCCTGGATTGTATTTTCCATCTTTTCACCAGCCTTCTCATAGGAACCAGATTGTGACATTTGCAGAGAGGAGGGGTCCCATAATTTCTCATCATAGGTAAGTTTTTGTTGGAGCTCCTCTTCTGCTCTCCTACTCTTCTTCCTGCCCTGAGTTGTAGTAATCCTAGTGCTGGCTCCAATCCAAACTCATGGATTTGTAAAGCAGAGTCTTAATTTAGATTCATATGTAGTTGGAAAATTGGACTTATAAGCCTAAGATTATCTTTCCTGAAGAGAGAAATATGATTGTGTGCTGCAGTGTGCAGGAGGGTTGGTGTGGGAGGAGGAATGAGGGGAGGGAGGGCACTCAAGCAGCACTGGTGACAAAAGCACCGGTGGCACTGATATCAGTGTGAGAGGATGTTGTTCTGTAGCTGCCACAAACAGCTGTAGCAGCCACAAAATAGCATTTGGCTCGAGGCTACATAAATAAAGACATTGCCTTTCGGATAGGGAGGTACTCTACAGTGAGCTTTCATTGAACTGACATTTGTTATCTGCTAGGTATATGACTGTTTTGCATTTGGAAAACATCTTTAAACTAAAAACAGAAGAATTTCTGGCCTTGTGGCGCATATGTATAAGCAGAGTATGGAAGGCAAATTCTTGTGTTAGAAGGTGGCAAGTGCTGTGGAGTGAGTCATCCAGAGTGTGGGCTGTGGGGACAGGGAAGGTGGCTGTT
>NW_020263389.1:0-2542 GCF_003255815.1 Theropithecus gelada | reverse complement strand
TTTTACATCATTTTTTGAAGTTGGTACCTTTAATGAAAAGATTTTCTCAATGTCCATGAATTTTGCAACTACTGTAAATCAGGTGACAGCTTAAGAGTAAAGAGCTTTAAAAATACTGCTTTGCTTCATTTTTCATAAAATTTAAGTGTACAGAATCAAATAAAAACACTATAACAGGCAAGGCACCAGAAAAAGACTGTATCAATACTTGAATATTTATGATATAATCAGTAATATGTAAAATATGTAACATATATGTACATGTATGTATATTGATATTCAGCAGCTAGTTTACACTACCTCTTTATCTATCCCTCCACCCACCTCTCCCTCTTTCAAATTGTTTCCTATTTTGCAGCTCTATTGCTTGGTGCATAAACATTTAGGATAGTTATGTTTTTTGAAAGATTGTCCCGTTTATATTAATATAATATCCCTCAATACCTCTGGTAATTTTATTTGCTATGAAGACTACTTTTTTTGGTATGAATATATCCACTCCTGTTTTAAAAACTTATTATTTTCATGATACATGTTTCATCATTTTACTTTCAACCTTCCTGTATTTCCATATTTGAAGTGCTTTTCTCAGGGACATGTAGCTGGGATATGTGTTTAAATTTACTTTGCCAATCACTTTTAGTTTGTGTATTTAGAACAGTTACATATAGTTATTAATATGTTAGGTCTTACTTTTGCCTTTTTGTTTGTGTTGCTGTTTGCTCCATGATTTTCTTCTGATTTAATTTACCTATCTAGTTCTGGGTTATTTGAACATTTTTAAATTTTAATTTTGATTTATTTGTAGTGTTTATGACAGTATGTGTTTATTTCTATAAATTTTTCTTTTAGTCGTATTTATGTAGGTTATTACAATCTACTGCTATGCATTTTACTGGAGCAAGTGAAATACAGAAATCTTATTTTATGTCTCTTCACCTTCTCTAATTTATAATATTATTGTGTTAAATTTTTCTTCTATATTCTACAAATACTGAAGAGAATTCTGTCGGAGTTTTGAATGTAGATCCTTTTCTTTTTTCTTCTAAAAGTGTTACTGTTTTCTTTCATGCACTGCATTCTCATCATTATGAGCATTTTCTGTGGTATAACTTTTATACATATAATGTATAGAGTGTATAGATATAATGGTATATGTATAAACGTTACATATATAATATTACATACATATATAATAATATATGTGTGTTTTTGTGTGTGTATATGTATATAATAGGGCACCTGTGGCCTCATCAACCTGGCAACTATGCAACTCTTTTAAAAAATAATGTCAATAATGTTTAACCCTGTTTTCACAAGTATCTCATTTTAGGGCTCTTAAACATAGGGAAGTTCCTTACTGCTTTGAATGAAATACAATGAAAGCGATATTTGTCAATATCAGGCATCTGGCCTTCCACTGGCAGTTTCCATGTTTTAATTTTCTAGGAGCACTCACTCATAGGGAATCTATGTTAGTCTGTTATCACACTGTTATAAGGAACTACCTGAGACTGAGTAACTTATGAAGAAAAGAGGTTTAATTGACTCACACTTCTACAGGCTGTACAGGAAGGCTGGGGAACCTTAGGAAACTTACAATCGTGGAGGAAGGCGAAGGGGGAAGCAAGCACATCTTACCATGGCATAGCAAGAGAGAGAGTGAAGGAGGAAGTGCCACCACTTTTAAACAAGCAGATGTCTTCAGAACTCCATCATGAGAACAGCAAGGGGAAGTCCTCCCCTATGATTCAATCACCTTCCACCACCCACCTCCTTCAACATGAGGGGATTACAATTCACCATGAGAACTGGGTGGGGATGCAGAGCCAAACCATTATCAGAAGCCAAAAAACAAGTACCAAATCCAGCTTTCCTAAAGTTAACAAGTTTCACAAAGACTAAGCTGTAGTAAAAAGTGCAACATTGTGGTTTTGATTTGCATTTCTCTGATGGCCAGTGATGATGAGCATTTTTTATAGGGACATGGATGCAGCTGGAAACCATCATTCTTAGCAAACTATCACAAGAACAGAAAACCAAACACCGCATGTTCTCACTCATAGGTGGGAACTGAACAATGAGATCACTTGGACTCAGGAAGGGGAACATCACACACCGGGGCCTATCATGGGGAGGGGGGCGGGGGGAGGGATTGCATTGGGAGTTATACCTGATGTAAATGACGAGTTGATGGGTGCAGCAGACCACCATGGCACAAGTATACATATGTAACAAACCTGCACGTTATGCACATGTACCCTACAACTTAAAGTATAATAACAATAAATAAATAAATAAATAAATAAATAAATAAATAAAAAGTGCAGCAAACTTGAAAAGATTCTCAGATGCGATTATAAGATTAACATCCTCAGATTACATATTCATTTAACTCTTATTCATCATCAAATGTTAAGTAATTAGAGAAAATGGGATATTATTAAAATTTTATATTATAATTTGTAGAAATGTTGCTGTATTAGAATAATACCGGGGGGCGGAGCAAGATGGCCGAATAGGAGCAGCTCCAGTCTTCAAC
>NW_020263388.1:2094-2542 GCF_003255815.1 Theropithecus gelada | reverse complement strand
TCAAGAAGCCTTTCGCTAAGACAGTTCTTGTGGAATTGGGAAAGTGATATTTGGAAGCCCATAAAGGGCCATGGTGAAAAAGGAAATATCCTCAGATGAAATCTGGAAAGAAGCTTTCCGAGAAACTGCTTATTGTTCTGTTAATTCATCTCACAGAGGTACATCTGTATTTCGTGGATATCCTTGCTAGCCTTATTTCTGTGGAATCTGAGAACAGATATTTCGGATCCCTTTGAAGACTATAGGGCCAAAGGAAATATGTTCCGATAACAAAGAGAAAGAAGCTTTCTGAGAAACTTCTTTCTGTTCTGCGAAATGATCTCACAGAGTTACAGCTTTCCCCTCAAGAAGCCTTTCGCTAAGACAGTTCTCCTCATATTGGCAAAGTGATATATGGAAGCCCTTATAGGTCTATGGTGAAAAAGGAAATATCCTCAGATGAAATATG
>NW_020263388.1:988-2075 GCF_003255815.1 Theropithecus gelada | reverse complement strand
ATGGCATCTGTAAAGAAGCTTTCTGAGAAACTGCTTAGTGTTCTGTTAATTCATCTCACAGAGTTACATCTGTATTTCGTCGATCTCTTTGCTAGCCTTATTTTTGTGGAATCTGAGAACAGATATTTCGGATCCCTTTGAAGACTATAGGGGAAAAGGAAATATCCTCCGATAGCAAAGAGAAAGAAACTTTCTTGGAAACTTCTTTGTGTTCTGTGAAATCATCTCACAGAGTTATAGCTTCTCCCTCAAGAAGACTTTCGCTAAGACAGTTCTTGTGGAATTCGCAAGGTGATATTTGGAGGCCCATAGAGGGCTATGTTGAAAAAGGAAATATCCTCAGATGAAATCTGGAAAGAAGCTTTCTGAGAAACTGCTTAGTCTTCTGTTAATTCATCTCACAGAGTTACATCTGTATTTCGTGGATATCCTTGCTAGCCTTATTTCTGTGGAATCTGAGAACAGATATTTCGGATCCCTTTGAAGACTATAGGGCCAAAGGAAATATCTTCCGATAACAAAGAGAAAGAAGCTTTCTGAGAAACTTCTTTCTGTTCTGCGAAATGACATCACAGAGTTACAGCTTTCCCCTCAAGAAGCCTTTCGCTAAGACAGTTCTCCTGATATTGGCAAAGTGATATAAGGAAGCCCTTATAGGTCTATGGTGAAAAAGGAAATATCCTCAGATGAAATCTGGAAAGAAGCTTTCGGAGAATCTGCTTAGTGTTCTGTTAATTCATCTCACAGAGTTACATCTCTATTTCGTGCATCTCTTTGCTAGCCTTATTTCTGTGGAATCTGAGAACAGATATTTCGGATCCCTTTGAAGACTATAGGGCCAAAGGAAATATCCTCTGATAACAAAGAGAAAGAAGCTTTCTGAGAAACTTCTTTGTGTTCTTTCAAATCATCTCACAGTGTTACAGCATTCCAATCAAGAAGCCTTTCGCTAAGACAGTTCTTCTGGAACTGGCAAAGTGATATTTGGAAGCCCATATAGGGCTATGGTGAGAAAGGAAATATCCTCAGATGAAATCTGGAAAGAAGCTTTCTGAGAAACTGCTTAGTGAAAGGCTTCTTGAGGGGA
>NW_020263388.1:0-944 GCF_003255815.1 Theropithecus gelada | reverse complement strand
AGAGTTACATCTGTATTTCGTGGATCTCTTTGCTAGCCTTATTTCTGTGGAATCTGAGAACAGATATTTCGGATCCCTTTGAAGACTATAGGGCCAAAGCAAATATCCTCCAATAACAAAGAGAAAGAAGCTTTCTGAGAAACTTCTTTGTGTTCTGTGAAATCATCTCACATAGTGACAGCTTTCCCCTCAAGTAGCCTTTCGCTAAGACAGTTCTGGTGGAATTGGCAAAGGGATATTTGGAAGCCCAGAGAGGGCTATGGTGAAAAAGGAAATATCCTCATATGAAATATGGAAAGAAGTTTTCTGAGAAACTGCTTAGTGTTCTGTTAATTCATCTCACGGAGTTACATCTGTATTTCGTGCATCTCTTTGCTAGCCTTATTTCTGTGGAATCTGAGTACAGATATTTCAGATAACTTTGAAGACTATAGGGCCAAAGGAAATGTCCTCCGATAACAAACAGAAAGAAGCTTTCTGAGAAACTTCTTTGTGTTTGGTGAAATCATATCACAGAGTTACAGCTTTCCGCGCAAGAAGCCTTTTGCTAAGACAGTTCTCCTGGAATTGGCAAAGTGATATTTGGAAGGCCATATAGGGCTATGGTGAAAAAGAAGTATCCTCAGATGAAATCTGGAAAGAAGCTTTCTGAGAAACTGCTTAGTGTTCTGTTAATTCATCTCACAGAGTTACATCTGTATTTCGTGGATCTCTTTGCTAGCTTTATCTGTGGTATCTGAGAACAGATATTTCGGATCCCTTTGAAGACTATAGGGCCAAAGGAAATATCCTCCGATAACAAAGAGAAAGAAGCTTTCTGAGAAACTTCTTTGTGTTCTGTGAAATCATCTCACAGAGTTACAACTTTCCAATCAAGAAGCCTTTCGCTAAGACAGTTCTGGTGGAATTGGCAAAGTGATATTTGGAAGCCCGTAGAGGGCTAT
>NW_020263387.1:0-2543 GCF_003255815.1 Theropithecus gelada | reverse complement strand
AACCTGAAAAGAAGCGTTCTGAGAAACTGCATTGTGACGTGTGAATGCAACTCACAGAGTTACACTTTTCTGATCCTTGATCAGTGTGCTAACACAGTTTTCTTCAAATCTACTGTCGGATATTTCTTTGGCCGATGAAGCTTACAGTGACAAAGGAACTATCTTCAGATAAAAAGTAGAAAGAAGCTTTCTGAGAAACTACTTTGTGATGTGTGAATTCAACTCACTGAGTTAGAGCTGTATTTCGTGCAGCTGTTTGCCTATCCTGTTTTTTTGGAAAGTAAGACCTGATATTTCAGATTGCTTTGAAGAGTATACAGCCAAAGGAAATATCCCCAGATAAAAACGAGAAAGAAATTTTCTGAGAAATGTCTTCTGATCTCTGAATTCATGTCACAGAGTTCCACTTTTCTGTTCATGTTGCTGTTTGCTAACACTATTCTCTTGGAAAGATAAAGTGATATTTTGGAGCACATTGAAGGCTACAGTGAAAAAGGAATTATCTTCAGATAAAAACAGGAAAGAAGTGTTCTGAGAAACTGCATTGTGAAGTGTGAATGCAAATCACAGAGTTACATTTCTCTCTGTCTTGGTCAGTTTGCTAACACAGTTTTCTTCAAATCTACAATGGGATATTTCTTTGTCCGATGAAGCTTACGGTGACAAAGAAAATGTTTTCAGATAAAAGTAGAAAGAAGCTTTCTGAGAAACTGCTTTGTGATGTGTGAATTCAACTCACTGAATTACAGCTGTATTTCGTGGAGCTGTTTGCTAGTCCCGTTTTTGTGGAATCTAAGACCTCATATTTCGGATAGATTTGAAGAGTATACAGCCAAAGGACATATCCCCAGATAAAGACGAGAAAGATGTTTTCTGAGAAATGTCTTTGTGATCTCTGAATTCATCTCCCACAGTTCCACCTTTCCGTTCATGTAGCTTTTCCCTAACAATCTTCTCTTGGAATCTGCAAAGTGATATTTGGGAGTGCATTGAGGCCTACCTTGAAAAAGGAAATATCTGCAGATAAAACCTGAAAAGAAGCGTTCTGATAAATTGCATTGTGTCGTGTGAATGCAACTCACAGAGTTACACTTTTCTGTTCCTTGATCCGTTGCTAACACTGTTTTCTTCAAATCTACAGTGGGATATTTCTTTGCCCAAAGTGGCAAAGGAAACATCTTCAGATAAAAAGTAGAAAGAAGCTTTGTGAGAAACTGCTTTTTGATGTGTGAATTCAACTCACTGAGTTACTGCTATATTTCGTGGAGCTGTTTGCTAGTCCTGTTTTTGTGGAGTGTAAGACCTGATATTTCAGATCGCTTTAAAGATTATACAGCCAAAGGAGACATTCTCAGGTAAAAACAAGAAAGAAGTTTTCTGAGAATTGTCTTTCTGATCTCTGAATTCATCTCATACTGTTCCACCTTTCTGTTAATGTAACTGTTTGCTAACATTCTTCGCATGGAATCTGCAAAGTGATATTTGGGAGCAACTTGCGGGCCACATTAAAAAAGAAATATCTTCAGATAAAAACTGCTAAGAAGCGTTCTGAGAAACTGCATTGTGACGCGTGAATGCAACTCACAGAGTTACACTTTTCTGTTGCTTGATCAGTTTGCTAACACAGTATTCTTCAAATCTACAATGGGATATTTCTTTACCCAATAAAGCTGACGTAGAAAAAGTAAATATCTTCAGGTAAAAAGTGGAAAGAAACTTTTTCAGATACTGCTTTGTGGTGTGTGAATTCAACACCCTGAATTACGGCTGTACTTCATGGAGCTGTTTGCTAGTCCAATTTTTGTTGAATCTGAGAACCGATATTTCAAATCACTTGGAGGAGTATATAGCCAAAGGAAATATCCCCAGGTAAAAACGAGAAAGAAGATTTCTGAGAAATGCCTTTCTGACCTCTGTGTTCATATCACATAATTCCACCTTTCTGTTCATGGAGNTACTTTCCCATTTTTTTTTAATTTATTCCCATAGAAGAAGTAGAAAACAAAGAGCAAGATGGTAGGCTTAAATTAAAAAATATTAGTAATCCAACTGAATGTAATACTCAGATTGAATAAGAATTAAACATGCTAAGTATGTGCTGTTTACAAGAGACATACCTAAATGTAACGGCACAGAAAGATTAAAAAGTCACAGAATAAAAAAGATATATACCATACAAACCTAAGTAAAACACATATGCACATACATACGCACACGCACGCACATACATACATATGCCAAAATGAATGCTGCGCTGTTACTATCAATCAAAGTAGAATTTAAGGCAAGAAATATAATTAGCGACAAAAAGCGATGTTTCATTATAATAAAATAGTCAATCCACCAGGAAGATGTATTAACTCTAAATTGACTGCAAATAATTATATGGACTCAAAATACATAAAACAAAAATGGATGGAACTAGTAAGAAAAATTATTCAAATTTCACAATTATTTTAAGTCACTTATACGCATTTTTCTCAGTAACTGATGGAACAGACAAAATCACTAAATATTAGAAATATTTGAAAATACAATTAAGA
>NW_020263386.1:1442-2544 GCF_003255815.1 Theropithecus gelada | reverse complement strand
TCAGAAAGCTTCTTTCCAGATTTCATCTGAGGATATTTCCTTTGTCACCATAGCCCTCTATGTGCTTCCAAATATCACTTTGCCAATTCCACAAGAACTGTCTTAGCGAAAGGCTTCCTGAGGGGAAGCTGTAACTCTGTGAGATGATTTCACAGAACACTAAGACGTTTCTCAGAAAGATTTTTTCTGTTTGTTATCGGAGGATATTTCCTTTGGCCCTAATAGTCTTCAAAGGGATCCGAAATATCTGTTCTCAGATTCCACAAAAATAAGGCTAGCAAAGAGATCCAAGAAATACAGATGTAACTCTGTGAGTGGAAGTCACACATCACAGAGCAGTTTCTGAGAAAGCTTTTTACTAGATTTCAACTGAATATATTTCCTTTTTCACCATAGCCCACTATGGGCTTCCAAATATCACTTTGTCAATTCCAGAAGAACTGAGTTAGCTTAAGGCTTTTTGAGGGGAAAGCTGTAACTCTGTTAGATGGTTTCACAGAACACAAAGAAGTTTCTCAGAAAGCTTCTTTCTCTTTGTTTTCGGAGTATGTTTCTTTCCAGATTTCATCTGAAGATATTTCCTTTTTAACCATAGCCCTCTATGGGCTTCCCAATATCACTTTGCCAATTCCACAAGAACTGTCTTAGCGAAAGGCTTCTTGAGGGGAAAGCTGTAACTCTGTGAGATGATTTCACAGAACACAAAGAAGTTTCTCAGAAAGCTTCTTTTTCTTTGTTATCGGCGGATATTTCCTTTGGCCCTGTAGTCTTCAAAGTTATCCGAAATATCTGCTCTCAGATTCCACAGAAATAAGGCTAGCAGAGAGATCCATGATATAGCGATGTAACTCTGTCAGATGAATTAACAGAACACTCAGCCGTTTCTCAGGAAGCTTCTTTCCAGATTTCATCGCAGGATATTTCCTTTTTCACCGTAGCCCTCTATGCGCTTCCAAATATCACTTTGCCAATTCCACAAGAACTGTCTTAGCGAAAGGCTTCTTGAGGGGAAAGCTGTAACTCTGTGAGATGATTTCACAGAACACAAAGGAATTTCTCAGAAAGCTTCTTTTTCTTTGTTATCGGCGGATATTTCCTTTGA
>NW_020263386.1:0-1428 GCF_003255815.1 Theropithecus gelada | reverse complement strand
ATCCGAAATATCTGTTCACAGATTCCACAGAAATAAGGCTAGCAAAGAGATCCACGAAATACAGATGTAACTCTGTGAGATGAATTAACAGAACACTAAGCAGTTTCTCAGGAAGCTTCTTTCCAGATTTCATCTGAGGATATTTCCTTTTTCAACATAGCCCTCCCTGGGCTTCCAAATATCACTTAGCCAATTCCACAAGAACTGTCTTAGCGAAAGGCTTCTTGAGGGGAAAGCTGTAACTCTGTGAGATGATTTCACAGAACCAAAAGAAGTTTCTCAGAAAGCTTCTTTCTCTTCATTATCGGAAGATATTCCCTTTGGAACTTAGTCTTGAAAGGGATCCGAAATATCTGTTCTGAGATTCCACAGAAATAAGGCTAGCGAAGATATCCACGAAATACAGATGTAACTCTGTGAGATGAATTAACAGAACACTAAGCAGTTTCTCAGAAAGCTTCTTTCCAGGTTTCATCGGAGGATATTTCCTTTTTCACCATAGCCCTCTATGGGCTTCCAAATATCACTTTGCGAATTCGACAAGAACAGTCTTAGCGAAAGGCTTCTTTAGGAAAAAGCTGTAACTGTGTGAGATGATGTCACAGAACACAAAAAAGTTTCTCAGACAGCTTCTTTCGCGTTGTTATCGGAGGATTTCCTTTGGCCCTATAGTCTTCAAAAGGATCCGAAATATCTGTTCTCAGATTCCACAGAAATAAGGCAAGCAAAGAGATCCACGAAATACAGATGTAACACTGTGAAATGAATTAACAGAACACAAAGCGGTTTCTCAGAAACCTTCTTTCCAGATTTCATCTGAGGATAATTTCTTTTTCACCATAACCCTCTATGGGCTTCCAAATATCACTTTGCCAATTCCACAAGAACTGTCNAACTCTGTGAGATGAATTAACAGAACACTAAGCAGTTTCTCAGGAAGCTTCTTTCCAGATTTCATCTGAGGATATTTCCTTTTTCACCATAGCCCTCTAAGGGCTTCCAAATATCACTTTGCCAATTCCACAAGAACTGTCTTAGCGAAAGGCTTCTTGAAGGCAAAGCTGTAACTCTGAGAGATGATTACACAGAACACAAAGAAGTTTCTCAACAAGCTTCTTTCTCTTTGTTATCGGAGGATATTTCCTTTGCCCCTATAGTCTTCAAAGGGATCCGAAATATCTCTTCTCAGATTCCACAGAAATAAGGCTAGCAAAGAGATGCAACCAAATAGAGATGTAACCCTGTGAGAAAGATTAAAAGAACACTAAGAAGTTTCTCAGAAAGCTTCTTTCCAGATTTCATCTGAGGATATTTCCTTTTTCACCGTAGACAACTATGGGCTTCCAAATATCACTTTGCCAATTCCACAAGAACTGTCATCGCGAAAGGCTTCTTGAGGAGAAATCTGTAACTCTGTGAGATGATTTC
>NW_020263385.1:0-2543 GCF_003255815.1 Theropithecus gelada | reverse complement strand
TAGCCTTTTTTCTTTGGAATCTGAGAACAGATATTTGGGATCCCTTTGAAGACTCTTGGGCCAAAGGAAATATCCTCTGATGACAAAGAGAAAGAAGCTTTCTTGGAAACTTCTCTGTGTTCTGTGAAATCATCTCAAAGAGTTACAGGTTCTCCCTCAAGAAGCTTTTCGCTAAAACAGTTCTTGTGGTATTGCCAATGTGATATTTGGAGGCCCATAGAGGGCTACGGTGAAAAAGGAAATATCCTCAGATGAAATCTGGAAAGAAGCTTTCGGAGAAAGTGCTCTGTGATGTGTGACTTCCACTCACAGAGTTACATCTGTATTTCGTGGATCTCTCTGCTAGCCTTATTTCTCTGGAATCTGAGAACAGATATTTCGGATCCCTTTGAAGACTATAGGGCCAAAGGAAATATCCTCCGATAACAAAGAGAAAGAAGCTTTCTGAGAAACTTCTTTGTGTTCTGTGAAATCATCTCACAGAGTTACAGCTTTCCCCGCAAGAAGCCTTTCGCTAAGACAGTTCTTGTGGAATTGGCAAAGTGATATTTGAAAGCCCATAGAGGGCTACGATGAAAAAGGAAATATCCTCAGATGAAATCTGGAAAGAAGCTTTCTGAGAAAGTGCTTAGTGTTCTGTTAATTCATCTCACAGAGTTACATCTGTGTTTCGAGCATGTCTTTGCTAGACTTCTTTCTGTGGAATCTGAACACAGATATTTCGGATCCCTTTGAAGACTATTGGGCCAAAGGAAATATCCTCTGATAACAAAGAGAAAGAAGCTTTCTTGGAAACTTCTTTGTGTTCTCTGAAATCATCTCACAGAGTTACAGCTTCTCCCTCAAGAAGCCTTTCGCTAAGACAGTTCTTGTGGAATTGGCAAAGTGATATTTGGAGGCCCATAGGGGGCTACGGTGAAAAAGGAAATATCCTCAGATGAAATCTGGAAAGAAGCTTTCTGAGAAACTGCTTAGTGTTCTGTTAATTTATCTCACAGAGTTACATCTGTATTTCGTGGATCTCTTTGCTAGCCTTATGTCTGTGAAATCTGAGAACAGATATTTTGGATCCCTTGGAAAACTATAGGGCCAAAGGAAATATCTTCCGACAACAAAGAGAAAGAAGCTTTCTAAGAAACTTCTTTGTGTTCTGTGAAATCATCTCACAGAGTTACAGCTTCCCCTCAAGCAGCCTTTCGCTAAGACAGTTCTTGTGGAATTGGCAAAGTGATATTTGGAAGCCCATAGAGGGCTATGGTGAAAAAGGAAATATACTCAGATGGAATCTGGAAAGAAGCTTTCTGAGAAACTGCTTAGTGTTCTGTTAATTCATCTCACAGAGTTACATTTCTATTTCGTGGATCTCTTTGCTAGCCTTATTTCTGTGAAATCTGAGAACAGGTATTTCGGATCCCTTGGAAAACTATAGGGCCAATGGAAATATCCTCCGACAACAAACGGAAAGAGGCTTTCTGAGAAACTTCTTGGTGTTCTGTGAAATCATCTCACAGAGTTACAGCTTTCCCCTCAAGAAGCCTTTCCCTAAACAGTTCTGGTGGAATTGGCAAAGGGATATTTGGAAGCCCATAGAGGACTATGGTGAAAAAGGAAATATCCTCATATGAAATCTGGAAAGAAGCATTCTGAGAAACTGCTTAGTGTTCTGTTAATTCATCTCACAGAGATACATCTGTATTTCGTGGATCTCCTTGCTAGCCTTATTTCTGTGGAATCTGAGAACAGATATTTAGATAACTGTGAAGACTATAGGGCCAAAGGAAATATCCTCCGATAACAAAGAGAAAGAAGCTTTCTGAGAAACTTCTTTGTGTTCTTTGAAATCATCTCACAGAGTTACCGCTTTCCAATCAAGAAGCCTTTCGCTAAGACAGTTCTTCTGGAACTGGAAAAGTGATATTTGGAAGCCCATATAGGGCTATGGTGAAAAAGGAAATATCCTCAGATGAAATCTGGAAAGAAGCTTTCTGAGAAACTGCTTAGTGTAATGTTAATTCATCTCTCAGAGTTACATCTGTATTTCGTGAATCTCTTTGCTAGCCTTATTTTTGTGGAATCTGAGAACAGATATTTCGGATCCCTTTGAAGACTATAGGGCCAAAGCAAATATCCTCCGATAACAAAGAGTAAGAAGGTTTCTGAGAAACTTCTTTGTGTTCTGTGAAATCTTCTCACATAGTGACAGCTTTCCCATCAAGTAGCCTTTCGCTAAGACAGTTATGGTGGAATTGGCAAAGGGATATTTGGAAGCCCAGAGAGGGCTATGCTGAAAAAGGAAATATCCTCATATGAAATATGGAAAGAAGCTTTCTGAGAAACTGCTTAGTGTTCTGTTAATTCATCTCACAGAGTTACATCTGTATTTCGTGCATCTCTTTGCTAGCCGTATTTCTGTGGAATCTGAGAATAGATATATGGGATCCCTTTGAAGAACATAGGGCCAAAGGAAATATCCTCCGATAACAAAGAGAAAGAATCTTTCTGAGAAACTTCTTTGTGTTCTGTGAAATCATCTCACAGAGTTT
>NW_020263384.1:0-2544 GCF_003255815.1 Theropithecus gelada | reverse complement strand
GCCTAGTGACTCCACTCTACTTATAAACCTGTTCCATGTCAGTTTCTCCCTCCAGAGCACTGTCTCACTGTGTCCTCACATGGTGAAAGGGGTGAAAGGTCTTTCTCAGGCCTCTTTTATTAGGGTGCTAATCTCATTTATGAGTCTTCTCTCTCATGACTTATCACTTCCTAATACTATCACTTTGGGAATTAAGATTTCAACCTAAGAATTTTGGGGGGACATGTTTAGACCATAACACATGTTAAGTGTTCTTTCTTCAACAAATGGTAACAATAACATTAATAAACTACTTGGCAGAATCCAAAAAGAGTATCAGAGAACACATATCTCAAGAACGCACTGCAGGCTTTATAAATATTTGAAAGAAAGTAGGCCAGGCGCAGTGGCTCATGCCTGTAATCCCAGCATTTTGGGAGGCTGAGGCAGGTGGATCACCTGAGGTCAGCAGTTCCAGACCAGCCTGACCAACATGCAGAAACCCTGTCTCTACTAAAAATACAAGAAATTAGCAGGGTGTGGTAGTGCATGCCTGTAATTCCAGCCACTTGGGAGGCTGAGGCAGGAGAATTGCCTGATCCTGGATGCAGAGGTTGCAGTCAGCTGAGATAGTGCCATTGCACTCCAGCCTGGGCAACAAGAGAGAAACACCATCAGAAAGAGAGAAAGAGAAAAAAGAGAGAGAGAGAGAAAGAAAGAGAGAGAGAGAGAAAGAAAAAGCAAGGAAGGGAGGAAGGAAGGAAGGAAAGTAGCAACATTTTAAAATACTATTAGAGCAAATACAAATTTCCCCTGGTAAATATTCTTCATATGTGAGACAAATTTTTCACTCATTAAATATTTGACGACTTCTTGGGTCAATAAAAAGAAATCTACACATACTGAAACAGTCAGGATTCTGGTTATGCATACATTTCCATGATCTTAACCTATCTAAGTATACTAGTCCATATGTTCAGGAATTAAAAGAAAGAAGATGAGCTAAAAAAAATCTGGTGATAATGATAATAATTAACTGTCTTCTCACATCCCTTCATTTTAACATGTTCTCAACGTTTATAAGAAATTCTTTAACTTATATAAAAAATTTCATACTATTTCTAACCTTATTATATTTGTACTAAAAATTTGTTTCTTTTGCTTTTGCCCAATATAACATGTGAGGATCAGGTCTAAGTTTGTGAATTAAAGTCAGATTTTCTAACTGGTTTGAAATCCACAGAGTGGTAAAGTAGAAAATGTATATAAATTTCCATATGACCTCTATTAACCACTTTTACCTATAGAGTACTTTATCATCTAAGCAGGATTTATTAAAAAATTAAATTAAAATGTAACTGTTATGTTTTATTTAAAACATATCTAAATTCTGCTAGTGCTCAAGACCTTTTTAAGTATGTTTCTCTAAAAGACCAGATGCATATGAATAATTGGAAGAATTCTTTATTTTATTCTGAATGTCTTCTTCTTTGTACACAGAGATAGGATTTATCTCAAATCCCTGGCATGACATTAGAGACCTGAAACCATTAGGCAGTCATATTCTACATTTCATTCATAAAAAAGGCACAAATGAAAATAGGAATGGGAACTTACGGTATAGGGAAGATGAGAAAAGGATTAAAAATGCAGGCAATGGGGCCTACATTTACTAAACGTGAATATAGCTAAGGCAGTGTGCTAAATAATAGGAGTTATAGTAACTGACTATACTGTGTCACTGAGAGGAGCCCTAATGTTTATGAATGTCTCAGATACGGATTTTATTGCACTATTTCTGTTACTTAACTGCCTATATGGGTTTGAATGTCAGTCCAGAAAACAATAACTAGAGCCTTATAGGGACTTTCAAAACCAATTTGCACATCCTACTTGTGCTTCTGTTCATTAATCCATGTGATAACATAAAATTTTAATTGCAAATACGTTGAAGGTTTACAAAAGTATTTCATCTCCAGTTAGCAAGAGCCCATGAAGAAAATGACATATTTGTATACCTCAAGTTTATTTAAATTTTCAAGAAATAATTTGAAAGTATATATTTTATTTCCAATAATAACTATTCTAGTGTAATATATAATAAAATCTTTTCTTCAGATTACCCAGTTACTTTTTAATATTTAAAAAATTAAATATCAACTATTATAAAGAAGCCTGATATTTCAACCAGTAGCATTCAATACTGCTCATTCAATTTTGGCAAAAACATGCAATCACTGCTGACTGCATAATGTTAGAACAGTATAGGCTAAACATTAATAGTATGGTGTGAGGTTAACCTACTGTTAGAACGTGTGTGATCACAGCAGAGCATTCATTTCTTTCTTTCACTTTTCTTACTCCATAAACATTATGATAGGATCCCTTATGTTACAAGGAACAGGACATGCCATGGTCACCAAGGAATTTATTACTTGTATGCCAGAAAGTAACAAAACTCAGCAAGCTTTCTGAGCCTATGGAAAAATAGAAGATCGGTTGTAACTATATAAGACGTAATAGCAACTTGAATAAACCCAAAAAAGTGCTGCAGATGGGCATTGC
>NW_020263383.1:0-2544 GCF_003255815.1 Theropithecus gelada | reverse complement strand
TCGTGGATCTCTTTGCTAGCCTTCTTTCTGTGGGATCTGAGAACAGATATTTCGGATCCCTTTGAACGCTATAGGGCCAAAGGAAATATCCTCCGATAACAAAGAGAATGAAGCTGTCTGAGAAACTTCTTTGTGTTCTGTGAAATCATCTCACAGAGTTACAGCTTTCCCCTCAAGAAGCCTCTCGCTAAGTCAGTTCTTGTGGAATTGGCAAATTGATATTTGAAAGCCCATAGAGGGCTATTGTGAAAAAGGAAATATCCTCAGATGAAATCTGGAAAGAAGCTTTCTGAGAAACTGCTTAGTGTTCTCTTAATTCATCTCACAGAGTTACATCTGTGTTTCCGGGATCTCTTTGCTAGCCTTCTTTCTGTGGAATCTGAGAACAGATATTTCGGTTCCCTTTAAGACTATGGGGCCAAAGGAAATATCCTTCGATAACAAAGACTAAGAAGCTTTCTGAGATACTTCTTTGTGTTGTGTAAAATCATCTCAGAGAGTTACATGTTTCCCTCATGAAGCCTTTAGCTAAGACAGCTCTTGTGGAATTGGCAAATTGATATTTGGAAGCCCATAGATCGCTATGGTGAAAAAGGAAATAACCTCAGATGAAATCTGGAAAGAAGCTTTCTGAGAAACTACTCTGTGATGTGTGACTTCTACTCACAGAGTTACATCTGTATTTCCTGTATCTCTTTGCTAGCCTTCTTTCTGTGGAAGCTGACAACAGATATTTCGGATAACTTTTAAGACTATAGGGCCAAAGGAAATATCTTCCGATAACAAACGGAAAGAAGCTTTCTTAGAAACTTCTTTGTGTTCTGTGAAATCATCTCACAGAGTTACAGCTTTCCCCTCAAGAAGCCTTTCGCTAAGACAGTTCTTGTGGAATTTTCAAAATGATATTTGGAAGCCCATAGAGGGCTATGGTGAAAAAGGAAATATCTTCTGTTTAAATATGGAAAGAAGCTTTCTGAGAAACTGCTTAGTGATCTGTTAATTCATCTCATAGAGTTACATCTGCATTTCGTTGATCTCTTTGCTAGCCCTATTTCTGTGGAATCTGAGAACAGATATTACGGATCTCTTTGAAGACAATAGGGCCAAAGGAAATATCCTCCGATACAAAGAGAAAGAAGCTTTCTGAGAAACTTCTTTGTGTTCTGTGAAATCATCTCACAGAGTTACAGCTTTCCCCTCAACAAGCCTTTCGCTAAGACAGTTCTTGTGGAATTGACAAAGACATATTTGGAAGCCCATAAAGGGCTATGGTGAAAAAGGAAATATCCTCAGATGAAATCTGGAAAGAAGCTTTCTGAGAAACTGCTCTATGACGTGTGACTTCTACTCACAGAGTCACATCTGTATTTCGTGGATCTCTTTGCTAGCCTTATTTCTGTGGAATCTGAGAACAGATATTTCCGATCCCTTTGAACGCTATAGGGCCAAAGCAAATATCCTCCGATAAAAAAGAGAAGGAAGCTTTCTGAGAAACTTCTTTGTGTTCTGTGAAATCATCTCACAGAGTTACAGCTTTCCCTTCAAGAAGACTTTCGCTAAGACAGTTGTTGTGGAATGGACAAAGTGATATTTGGAAGCCCATAGAGGGCTATTGTGAAAAAGGAAATATCCTCAGATGAAATCTGGAAAGAAGCTTTCTGAGAAACTGCTTAGTGTTCTGTTAATTCATCTCACAGAGTTACATCTGTGTTTCGGGGATCTCTTTGCTAGCCTTCTTTCTGTGGAATCTCAGAACAGATATTTCGGTTCCCTTTAAAGACTATGGGGCCAAAGGAAATATCCTTCGATAACAAAGACAAAGAAGCTTTCTGAGATACTTCTTTGTGTTCTGTAAAATCACCTCAGAGAGTTACATGTTTCTCTCAGGAAGCCTTTAGCTAAGACAGCTCTTGTGGAATTGGCAAATTGATATTTGGAAGCCCATAGATGGCTATGGTTAAAATGGAAATAACCTCAGATGAAATCTGGAAAGAAGCTGTCTGAGAAACTGCTCTGTGATGTGTGACTTCTACTCACAGAGTTACATCTGTATTTCGTGGATCTCTTTGCTAGCCTTATTTCTGTGGAATCTGAGAACAGATATTTCGGATCCCTTTGAGGTCTATAGGGCCAAAGGAAATATTCTGCGATAACAAAGAGGAAGAAGCTTTCTGAGAAACTTCTTTGTGTTCTGTGAAATCATCTCACAGAGTTACAGCTTTCCCCTCAAGAAGACTTTCGCTAAGACAGTTCTTGTGCAATTGGCAAAGTGATATTTGGAAGCCCTTAGAGGGCTATGGTGAAAAAGGAAATATCCTCAGATGAAATCTGGAAAGAAGCTTTCTGAGAAACTGCTTAGTGTTCTGTTAATTCATCTCACAGAGTTACATCTGTATTTCGTGGATCTCTTTGCTAACCTTCTTCCTGTGGAATCTGAGAACAGATATTTCGGATCCCTTTGAAGACTATAGGGCCAAAGGAAATATCCTCCGATAACAAAGAGAAAGCTTCTTTCTCTTTGTTATCGGAGGATATTTCCTTTGG
>NW_020263382.1:0-2544 GCF_003255815.1 Theropithecus gelada | reverse complement strand
TTTTTTTTTTTTTTTATACTTTAAGTTCTAGGGTACATGTGCACAACGTGCAGATTTGTTACATATGTATACATGTGCCATACTGGTGTGCTGCACCCATTAACTTGTCATTTACATTAGATATATCTCCTAATGCTATCCCTACCCCTTACCCCCTCCCCACAATAGGATACGGTGTGTGATGATCCCCTTCCTGTGTACAAGTGATCTCATTGTTCAATTCCCACCTCTGAGTAAGAACATGCGGTATTTGGTTTTCTATTCTTACGATAGTTTGCTGAGAATGATGGTGTCCAACTGCATCCATGTCCCTACAAAGGACATGAACTCATGCTGTTTTATG
This sequence comes from Theropithecus gelada, assembly GCF_003255815.1. Taxonomy (NCBI): domain Eukaryota; kingdom Metazoa; phylum Chordata; class Mammalia; order Primates; family Cercopithecidae; genus Theropithecus; species Theropithecus gelada. The sequence continues at coordinate 2,201 of NW_020263382.1, read as the reverse complement.
GCTGCATAGTATTCCATGGTGTATATGTGCCACATTTTCTTATCCAGTCTGTCATTGAGAGACATTTGGGTTGGTTCCAAGTCTTTGCTATTGTGAATAGTGCCACAATAAATATATGTGTGCATGTGTCTTTATAGCAGCAAGATTTATAATCCTTTGGGATTATAAATACGTGTGTCTCTGCATGTGAGCTAGGTCTTCTGAATACAGCACGCTAATGGGTCTTAAGTCTTTATCCAATTTTCCAGTCTGTGTCTTTTTATTGGACCATTTAGCTCATCTACATTTAAGATTAATATTGTTATGTGTGAACTCGATCCTTTCATTGTGATATTAGCTGGTTATTTTGCTCATTAGTTGATGCAGTTTCCTCCTAGCATTGATGGTCTTTACATTTTGGCATGTTTTTGCAGTGACTGGTACTGGTTGTTCCTTTCCATGTTTAGTGCTTCCTTCAGTAGCTCTTGTAGGGCAGGCCTGTTGGTGACAAAATCTCTCAGCATTTGCTTGTCTGTAAAGGATTTTATTTCTCCTTCACTTATGAAGCTTAGTTTGTCTGGATAAGAAATTCTGGGATGAAAATTCTTTTCTTTAAGAATGTCGAATATTGGCCCCCGCTCTCTTCTGGCTTGTAGAGTTTCTGCCGAGAGATCCACTGTCAGTCTGATGGCTTCCTTTTGTGGGTAACCCAAACTTTCTCTCTGGCTGCCCTTAACATTTTTTCCTTCATTTCAACTTTGGTGAATCTGACAGTTATGTGTCTTGGAGTTGCTCTTCTCAAGGAGTATCTTTGTGGCATTCTCTGTGTTTCCTGAATTTGAATGTTGATCTGCCTTCCTAGGTTGGGGAAGTTCTCCCGGATAATATCCTGCAGAGTGTTTTCCAACTGGTTCCATTCTACTAGTCACTTTCAGGTAGAGGAATCTGATGTAGCTTTGGTCTTTTCACATACTCCCAAATTTTCTGGAGGCTTTCTTCATTTCTTTTTACTCTTTTTTCTCTAAACTACTCTTCTCACTTCATTTCATTCATTTGACCTTCAATAACTGATACCCTTTCTACCAGTTGATCGAGTTGGTTACTGAAGCTTGTGCATTTGTCACGTAGTTCTCGTTTCATGGTTTTCATTTGTATCAGGTTGTTTAAGGACTTCTCTGCATTGGTTATTCTAGTTAGCCGTTCATCAAATCTTTTTTCAAGGTTTCTAGTTTCTTTGCGCTGGGTTTGTACTTCCTCCCTTAGCTCGGAGAAGTTTGATTGTCTGAACCCTTCTTCTCTCAACTCGTCAAAGTCATTCTCTGTCCAGCTTTGTTCCATTGCTGGCAAGGAGCTGCATTCCTTTGGACGGGGAGAGGGGCTCCGAGTTTTAGAATTTTCAGCATCTTTGCACGGCTTTTTCCCCATCTTTGTGGTTTCATCTACTGTTGGTCTTTGATGATGGTGACGTACAGATGGGGTTTTGGTGTGGATGTCCTTTCTGTTTTTGTTAGTTTCCCTTCTAACAGTCAGGATCCTCAGCTACAGGTCTGTTGGAATTTGCGTGAGGTCCACTCCAGACCCGTTTTCCCTGGGTATCAGCAGCGGAAGCTGCAGAAGAGTGAATATTGCTGAACAGCCAACGTTGCTGTCCGATCATTCCTCTGGAACCTTCATCTCAGAGGTATACCCGGCCATGTGAGATGTGGGGTGTCAGTCTGCACCTAGTGGAGATATCTCCCAATTAGGCTACTCAGGAGTCAGGGACCCACTTGAGCAGGCAGTCTGTCCGTTCTCAGATCCCAAACTCCATGCTGGGAGAACCACTACTCTCTTCAAAGCTGTCAGACAGGGACATTTACATCTGCAGAGGTTTCTGCTGCCTTTTGTTTGGCTATGCCCTGTCCCCAGAGGAGGAGTCTACAGAGGCAGACAGGCCTCCTTGAGCTGCGGTGGGCTCACCCAGTTCAAGCTTCCTGGCCACTTTGTTTACCTACTTAAACCTCAGCAATGGCAGGTGCCCCTCCCCGAGCCTTGCTGCCACCTTGCAGTTAGATCTCAGACTGCTGTGCTAGCAATGAGGGAGCCTCAGTGGGCATGGGACAAGCCAAGCCAGGTGTGGGATATGATCTCCTGATGTGCCGTTTGCTAAGACCCTTGGTAAAGCACAGTACTACAGTGGGAGTGACCTGATTTTCCAAGTGTTGTGTGTCACAATTTCCCTT
>NW_020263381.1:0-2545 GCF_003255815.1 Theropithecus gelada | reverse complement strand
AGTAATGACATGAAAACATAGAAAAGCACAAAATTCTCTGGCAAAGGTAAACATATAGTCTAACTCAGAATACTCTAATATTGTACTGGTGATGTGTAAGTCATTTTTAACTTTATAAAAGTATAATAGCTAAAAGACAAAAGTGTTAAAAATAATTACACCTATACTAATTTGTTAATGAATACACAATAATGAAAGATGTAAAGTATGACATTATTTTTTATTATTATTATTTTTTGAGACAGAGTTTCGCTCTTTTTGCCCAGGCTGGAGTGCAATGGTGCCATCTCGGCTCACTGCAACCTCCGCCTCCCGGGTTCAAGCGATTCTCCTGCCTCAGCCTCCTGAGTAGCTGGGATTACAGGCATGTGCCACCACCCTGGCTAATTTTGTATTTTTAGTAGAGACGGGGTTTCTCCATGTTGGTCAGGCTGGTCTTGAACTCCCGACCTCAGGTGATCCACCTGCCTCGGCCTCCCAAAGTGCTGGGATTACAAGCGTGAGCCACCGCGCCCGGCAAGTATGACATTATTATCAAGTGTGTGTGTGTGGAGAGAAGTCAGAGTAAATAGTTTTGTATTTGATTGAAATTATTAATTTAAATTAGAAATGTATCTTTAAGATGTGTTATATAAACCATATAATAACTGTAAAGAAAAAAACACTAGTAGATACACAAATTACAAAGAGAAAGTATCAAAACATATCACTAAATAAAATCATTCTATCATTAAAAGATTAACTGAATTTAAGGAGTCAATTTATTCCACTCAATGGGTAGAGATGGACAATTTCTAACCTATTTAAAAATTGGTGAAATTCATGTGCACTTTTTTCTTTACCTTTGTTTCTCTTCTTTTGATAGCTACAATTTTCCATTCTTAATTGTAGAGATACTTATTATTTTCTGCTAATAGTTAGTGTTGCATCCTCTTCACTCTAGATATGCTATTTGTTTCTCCTAGGATTTAAAAAGTTGTCTTGAGTTGGAATTAGCCCTAAGGAAAATATTGATAGAAATGGTATATTAATGCAAGAGATACTTTCTCATATTCTCAATATTTCAGAAACTTTATTATTCTTAGGTACAATTGATTATAAATATATTCTGCCTAAGTATAAACCATAATAAAGTCTTAAGGTATTGAAAACTACATTTCTATTAACATGAGTTTCTGCCAAAAATCCTTTTGATCTATTATTTTTTTAAAAAACCCATCATTGATTTCTAGTCTTTTCCTTTTCCTTGCACATATATTAGCAGATTACCTTGTTGTGTAACCATACGGTTACTGCTTTGTTTGGTTTAGTGATTATTATTAAAATTATTTATACAATTATATATATGTGTATGCAAATTAGGTTGCCTTCATAAATAATAGCCCAAATAAGTTAAATGTAATAATTAATTGCTCCTATGATATTTGAAGCCTTAATAACAGCATACAATGAATATGTATGACATTTTATACTCAAGATAATTTTCAAACAGTGCCATTTTCTGAAAATGTTAGACATATGGACACAGAAATTGTTCATGAATACCAGCTCATATGCAATGCTTTGTGGATGCTTTTTTCTTTTTTTCTTTTTTTTTCTCACTGAATCATGCAGCTTTATTTTTTTATTTTTTTTAAATTTATTTATTATTATTATACTTTAAGTTGTAGGGTACATGTGCATAACGTGCAGGTTTGTTACATATGTATACTTGTGCAATGTTGGTGTGCTGCACCCATCAACTGGTCATTTACATCAGGTATAACTCCCAATGCAATCCCTCCCCCCTCCCGCCTCCCCCCTCCCCATGATAGGCCCCGGTGTGTGATGTTCCCCTTCCCGAGTCCAAGTGATCTCATTGTTCAGTTCCCACCTATGAGTGAGAACATGCGGTGTTTGGTTTTCAGTTCTTGTGATAGTTTGCTAAGAATGATGGTTTCCAGCTGCATCCATGTCCCTACAAAGGACACAAACTCATCCTTTTTGATGGCTGCATAGTATTCCATGGTGTATATGTGCCACATTTTCTTAATCCAATCTGTCACTGATGGACATTTGGGTTGATTCCAAGTCTTTGCTATTGTGAATAGTGCCGCAATAAACATACGTGTGCATGTGTCTTTAGAGCAGCATAATTTATAATCCTTTGGGTATATACCCAGTAATGGGATGGCTGGGTCATATGGTACATCTAGTTCTAGATCCTTGAGGAATCGCCATACTGTTTTCCATAATGGTTGAACTAGTTTACAATCCCACCAACAGTGTAAAAGTGTTCCTATTTCTCCACATCCTCTCCAGCACCTGTTGTTTCCTGACTTTTTAATGATTGCCATTCTAACTAGTGTGAGATGGTATCTCATTGTGGTTTTGATTTGCATTTCTCTGATGGCCAGTGATGATGAGCATTTTTTCATGTGTCTGTTGGCTGTATGAATGTCTTCTTTTGAGAAATGTCTGTTCATATCCTTTGCCCACTTTTTGATGGGGTTGTTTGCTTTTTTCTTGTAAATTTGTTTGAGTTCTTTGTAGGTTCTGGATATTA
>NW_020263380.1:0-8699 GCF_003255815.1 Theropithecus gelada | reverse complement strand
CGCTCTGTCTCCCAGGCTGGAGTGCAGTGGCCGGATCTCAGCTCACTACAAGCTCCGCCTCCCGGGTTCACGCCATTCTCCTGCCTCAGCCTCCCGAGTAGCTGGGACTACAGGCGCCCGCCACCTCGCCCGGCTAGTTTTTTTTGTATTTTTTTTTTAGTAGAGACGGGGTTTCACCGGGTTAGCCAGGATGGTCTCGATCTCCTGACCTCGTGATCCGCCGGTCTCGGCCTCCCAAAGTGCTGGGATTACAGGCTTGAGCCACCGCGCCCGGCCTTGTATTTCTTAATAGAGACGGGGTTTCACCGTGTTAGCCAGGATGGTCTCGATCTCCTGACCTCGTGATCCGCCCGTCTCGGCCTCCCAAAGTGCTGGGATTACAGGCTTGAGCCACCGCGCCCGGCCTAGGGCATTTATTTTTAAAATCCCATAACCTGGGCTGGGCACAGTGGCTCACGCCTGTAATCCCAGCACGTTGGGAGCCCGGGGTGGGCAGATCACCTGAGGTCAGGAGTTTGAGACCAGAGTGGCCAACATGGAAAAACCCGGTCTCCACTAAAAATATAAAAAGTAGCCAGGTGTGGTGGCGCATGCCTGTAATCCCAGCTACTTGGGAGGCTGAGGCACGAGAATCACTTGAACTTGGGAGGCTGAGGTTTCAGCGTACCAAGATGGCACCACTGCACTCCAGCCTGGACGACAGAGTGAGACACTGTCTCAAAAAAAAGAATTTAAAAATTTAAAGTAAAATAAAAGGTCTCATAACCCTAAGGCTTGTATTATTCACTGGGCAGAAATCATTTGCATCTTAATCAGTTTTCTGTAAAGTAACCTCTAATTTTACAGCATCTAGGCCTAATCGATGGTGAAAGATCAAGCAGAATCCCTTCGTTAATCCTCGTGTGACACAGAAGGGGCTAAGGATGATCATTTTGCCTTATGTTCACCGTAGGGAGACCACAGCCAAGAGGATGGAAATTCGGGTTTGTGGCTCCTCCCCAGGCCTGGTTTGACTTACACCAGACTCCTAGGGATCAGGCCTGGGCAAAGTAACTGATGAAGCGCTTGATTAGTGACCATTTAATTCTGCCCCAGCCTCAGGCTGAGTTGAGCTGAGCTAACATCTCTTTTCTTCTTTTTTTTTTTTTTTTTTTTTTTTCCAGACTGAGTCTCGCTCTGTCGCCCAGGCTGGAGTGCAGTGGCGCAACCTCGGCTCACTGCAAGCTCCACCTCCCGGGTTCGCGCCATTCTCCTGCCTCAGCCTCCCGAGTAGCTGGGACTACAGGCGCCCACCACCACGCCCGGCTACTTTTTTTTGTATTTTTAGTAAAGATGGGGTTTCACCGTGTTAGCCAGGATGGTCTCGATCTCCTGACCTCATGATCCGCCTGCCTCGGCCTCCCAAAGTGCTGAGATTACAGGCGTGAGCCACTGCGCCCAGCCTATTTATGTATTTTTAAACATGGATTCTCACTATGTTGCCCAGGCTGGTCTTGAACTCCTGGACTCAAGCAATCTTCCTGCCTCAGCCTCCCAAAGTGTTGGGATTATAGGTATGAGCCACTGCACCCGGTCAGGAATGCAATTTTAAATAGAGCGGTCAGGGAAGATCTCATTGAGAAGTGACATTTGAGCAAAGACACAAAGGACCTGAGGGAAGGAGCCTGTGGACAACTGGGGAGCAGGGTTCTAGGGAGCCGGAGCTGCCAACACGAAGGCACTGAGTCAGGAGCATGCCTGGTAGGCTCAGGGGACAGCAGCAGGCCAGAGCTGCAGGAGCCGTGAGTGAGGAGGACAGGGAGGGGACCAGGTCTGAGACATGAAGGGCTCTATGGTCACTGTCATGACTGTCACTCTGAGTGTGAAGGGAGACTTGGAGGGCTGTGAGCACAGTCGTGACATGGCCAACCTGGGTTTCACAAAGCTGAGTCTGACTGCTATGTAGAGGAAAAAACTGGAGGAGACAAGAATACAATCAGAGAGGCCAGTTAAGAGGCTACTGCAGGCTGGGCACGGTGGCTCACGCCTGTAATCCCAGCACTTGGGGAGGCCGAGGTGGGCAGATCACCTGAGGTTGGGAGTTTGAGACTAGCCTGACCAACATGGAGAAGCTAAAAACTCTACTAAAAACACAAAATTAGCTGGGCGTGGTGGCGTATGCCTGTAATCCCAGCTACTCAGGAGGCTGAGGCAGGAGAATCACTTGAACCTGGGAGGTAGAGGTTGTGGTGAGCCGAGATTGCGCCATTGCACTCCAGCCTGGGCAACAAAAGCAAAACTCTGTCTAAAAAAAAAAAAAAAAATTAGGCAGCTGAAAATACAAGAGTTCAGGGGATAGGTTAGACTGCAGACATTTACTTGTGGGTTTCTGGTCTATATTTGGTCATTTGTATTGGTTCTCTATTTTGCTGTTACGAATTACTCCAAAACCTAGCAGCCGAGACGGGCGGATCACGAGGTCAGGAGATCGAGACCATCCTGGCTAACACAGTGAAACCCCGTCTCTACTAAAAATACAAAAACTTAGCCGGGCGAGGTGGCGGGCGCCTGTAGTCCCAGCTACTCGGGAGGCTGAGGCAGGAGAATGGCGTAAACCCGGGAGGTGGAGCTTGCAGTGAGCTGAGATCCGGCCACTGCACTCCAGCCTGGGTGACAGAGCGAGACTCCGTCTCAAAAAAAAAAAAAACACCTAGCAGCCTAAAACCATAAACATGTATTATCTCACACAGTGTCCACAGGTTAAGAATTTGAAAGTGGCTTTGTTGGGTGGTACTGGCTGAAGGACTCTCGTGAGGCTGCAGTCAAGACTCTGGCAGCAGGGGCTGCTGTATTCTGACAGCTTGACTGGTGCTGGAAGAACCATTTCCAACGTGGCTTATTCACAGGGCTGGCAAGGTAGTGCTGAGTGTTGGCAGGAGGCTTTAGCGCCTCACCATGAGGCCTGTCCACAGGGCAGCTTGAGTGTCCTCACAATATGGCGTCCGGGAGGCCACATGACTCTGCAGGCACATCCAGGGGCAAGGGTGCAGGCACAGAGGAAGCAGAGAGTGAGTCAAATGTAACCAGAATGGGGTTTTCGCAGTGGATGTGACCAAAGCAGAGAGGATTGGGGGTTGAGAGGGCTTCCAGGGCCTCAAACTGGGCAAGGTGAGTACACGTGGGAGGTGAAGGAGAGTGCGACGGAGGTGAGCGTGTGGGGCAGGTGGAGAGTGGGGAGGGAGCCAGCAGCAGTGCATTGCTGGTCCTGGAGGATTGAAGACCCCTTGGAGCCAGAGCCATTGGGAGAATAAGGCAGGAAAATGAAAGGTGTTCATGTGCTCTAACTACCTTAAATGATTTCCAGGAACTCCCACAGTCCAGAATGTTCTGGGAGGGGCCATACTACCCACCCAGCAAAGATGGAGGAAGGAAAATTGACCAAGTTAATGTCTGGTGCCTACAGCCATGTAGACACCAGTGGATTCCAACAGCCTGAGTGAATCTCTTGGGTGTCACACACACAGCTGTTTGCACACTCTCCGACACAAACCACATTCCCAGGAGTCATCACTCAGATGTCACACACTGTCCAGGCGTCCTGTTTGTGACTTCACATGATCGAGGGGTTAAATCCTTCCAGGAGTGGGTGGGGTAGGACCATGTGGCTACTGCCTCAGTCCCTCAACTTATCAGCTGACCTTGGCGTCCCACTCCCCACCTGGTGGTCACTGTCCTGTGTCTTCATAAGGAAGGTGTATGCTCCCTGCACTGATGGGTTTCTGATAAGATCCAAGGTCATATTCTGGGCATCGATAATCACCTTGCCAAGAACTGTGGCTTCCTGGTGCACCTCCCTGAAGTCACTGATCACACCACATCCCCTCCCAGACACCCCTAGTCCTCTCATGCTGACCCTCCTCACCAGCAGCACAACAGATGGTGGTGTCCACAAAATGGGGTTGTGAGCAGGAAGGAGGCTGCTCTGAGAGGGGTCTGTGAAATCTCACACACACACACGCACACACACACACTGCCCTGACCCAGCCCCCAAGCTCTGCAGGCATCTTTGAGCCCATCCATGGGCTGCAAACTGCGAGGCAGAGTTAAGGCAGGAGAGGCCATGGGAGGGTGGGAGAAGTCCCAGCTCAAGTCCCTAGGGACCCCCGCAGCCCCGCCTGGCTCTCCGTGAGGTCTGGAAGAGAGGCTCACTATGTGTATGGTGTACTTGAAGTGTCACTTCCCTCTCAGCCCTTGCACATGCTGGAACACCTTCTCAGCCTTAGAGGACCCCCGCAGATGTTCCCTCCTAGACAGAACCCCTCGCTCTCTCACTGGGAGCATGGTGGTCCTCCCTCTACAGGGCACTTTCCACATGGCTGAACCCGAAGCCTGTCTGCCTCGCCTGCTGGACTTTGCTTCCCCATGGCCTTGCATGGCTCTAGCACAGTGCAGAATGAACAGTGCTTGCATGTACAAGGGAAGGAATGAATAAGTGAATGGAGGGATAGGTGGATGCATAAATAGGAGGGTGGATGACGGAGTCCAGGCAGAGCCAGGGAATAGAAGAGGAAATCACCTCACCAGGGAGGCATGGGCTTCCCCTGCTGCGTCCTCTGGGACAGCCTCCCTTCCCAGGACTCCCACTCCTCGCATTGCTGGGCTCCCTTCAGGATAGATGCGGGGAATTCTTCTGGGTCCTCCTCCTTCCTTTAGCTCTAGGCCTTCTGTTTTTGATGGTCAGATAAGGGATGAGTAGTTAAAATTAATGAGCTCCCACTACATGTCAGACACTGCACTAGCTATTTCTTTTTTCTTTTTTCTTTTTTTTTGAGACGGAGTCTCGCTCTGTCGCCCGGGCTGGAGTGCAGTGGCCGGATCTCAGCTCACTGCAAGCTCCGCCTCCTGGGTTTACGCCATTCTCCTGCCTCAGCCTCCCGAGTAGCTGGGACTACAGGCGCCCACCACCTCGCCCGGCTAGTTTTTTGTATTTTTTAGTAGAGACGGGGTTTCACCATGTTAGCCAGGATGGTCTCGATCTTCTGACCTCGTGATCCGCCTGTCTCGGCCTCCCAAAGTGCTGGGATTACAGGCTTGAGCCACCACGCCCAGCCTGCACTAGCTATTTCTACAGATGCCATCTTGTTTAACGAAAATGACAAACCATAACTGAGTGCGGTGGCTCACTCCTTTTTGTAAAAATACAAAAAATAGCCAGGCATGGTGATGCATACCATAATCCCAGCTACTTGGGAGGCTGACGTGGGAGAATCTCTTGAGCCCGGGAGGTGGAGGTTACAGTGAGCTGAGATCGCACCACTAGACTCCAGCCTGGGCAACAGAGTGAGACCCTGACTAAAAAAAAAAAAAAAAAAAGACGAAGAAGAAAAAAAAAAGGCCGGGCGCGGTGGCTCACGCCTATAATCCCTGCACTTTGGGAGGCCGAGGCGGGCGGATCACGAGGTCAGGAGATCGAGACCATCCTGGCTAACAAGGTGAAACCCCGTCTCTACTAAAAATACAAAAAATTAGCCGGGCGCGGTGGCGGCGCCTGTAGTCCCAGCTACTCGGGAGGCTGAGGCAGGAGAATGGCGCGAACCCGGGAGGCGGAGCTTGCAGTGAGCCGAGATGGTGCCACTGCACTCCAGCCTGGGGGACAGAGTGAAGACTCCGCCTCAAAAAAAAAAAAAAAAAAAAAGAAGAAAAAAAAAATGACACCAGAGGGTTGTGAAGCAGGTTTTATTATTCCCACTGTGCAGCTAAGAAAACAGGAGCAGCCAAGCGTAGTGGCTCACGCCTGTAATCCCAACACTTTGGGAGGCCGAAGTGGGCAGATCACAAGGTCAGCAGTTCGAGAACCAGCTTGGCCAACATAGTGAAACCCCGTCTCTACTAAAAATACAAAAAATTAGCCGGGCATGGTGGTGGGCACCTGTAATCCCGGCTACTTGGGAGGCTGAGGCAGGAGAATTGCTTGAACCTGGGAGGCAGAGGTTGCAGTGAACCGAGATCACGCCATTGCACTCCAGCCTGGGTGACAGTGCAAGACACAGTCTAAAAAAAAAAAAAAAAAGAAAGAAAGAAAAGAAAACAGGCGTAGAGAAGCTGAGTGAATTGCCCAAGGTCACACAGCTTACGTCCAGCAAAGAGGGGATCTCAACTCAAAATCTGCTCAGGCAGGCAGGGCTGGGTGTGCTGCAGATTAGCCGCCTTGGAGGGAGGCAGAGGCAGTGAGGGTGGCCAGTGGGCACGGCCCTGCTGTGAACACAGGAGCTCTGAGTTCCAGCCCTGGCTTGGCCTCTGTTTTCCTGGGATACCCCGGATGAAACCCTTCCCTCTGGGCCTGTGTCCCTGGGCGACCTTGTTGCCCTTGGAGGGCCATTCCAGGTAAATGATGCAGAATGTGGTGGATGTGGATGGCTCCTGGCTCTCACTGCGGGATGTTCCCTCACTCTCCCTGCCAGCTGGGGGTCAAAGGGCAGTGCCACCCATGGGGTAATGGTTAACCAGGCCCGACACCCCCATTATAGGGAATAACCTATAGACCAGTCCCACACCAGCTGGCCAAGAGTCTGCAGGATGCAGTGGACGAAGGTGCTGGGGCTGGGGCTGGGGGCTGCTGCCCTCTTGGGGCTGGGGATCATCCTGGGCCACTTTGCCATTCCCAAAAAAGCCAACTCACCTGCCCCCAGCGTCTCAGCCCCCCAGGACCTGGACCTGGAGATCCTGGAGACCGTCATGGGGCAGCTAGATGCCCACAGGATCCGGGAGAACCTCAGGTGAGAGGCGGGGCCGTCTGCTCCTCCGTTTGCCAGAGGCCCCCTCCCTGATGCTGGCCCTGCCTCTCCCTCTGCCCACCCTGCAGAGAACTCTCCAGGGAGCCACACCTGGCCTCCAGCCCTCGGGATGAGGATCTGGTGCAGCTGCTGCTACAGCGCTGGAAGGACCCAGAGTCAGGCCTGGACTCGGCCGAGGCCTTCACGTACGAGGTGCTGCTGTCCTTCCCTAGCCAGGAGCAGCCCAACGTCGTGGACATTGGTGAGGTCCTGCCCAGCCTTGGGAATGCCCAGAGGGTTGGTGGGGGGGAGCTGCTGGGCCCAGCCATGACACTGCCACCCCCTCCAACAGTGGGCCCCACCGGGGACATCATCCACTCCTGCCACCGGACCGAGGAGAATGTGACCGGGGAGCAAGGGGGGCCAGATGTGGTACAACCCTATGCCGCCTATGCTCCTTCTGGAACCCCACAGGTGGGCCCAGAACCCCCCTACTGCCCTGGCCCAGCTCCCTTGTTTCCACCTAGGGTTCTCCCCACCCTGACCCAGGGAACATGCCTCAACTGGGGCACAGCGCCCCCTCCCAAATTTACTCACCTGGACACTCCATCGCTGCTCCTTTCCTCCATCAGTCATTCAACAAACACTAGTGGCTCTGCTTAAGGCCAGGCCTGTTACAGGGCACCCAGACATGGAGGAAACCAGGGGTGACTGTCCTTGGGTAGCTTACGGGCTCTGGGTAAGGTGGAGGAACAGAGTCTAAATTCTCCCTCCTGCCATCCAGCCTTCCCCCATCCCTTCCCCACCCGCCCTTCGCTGGGCCCAGCTCTAAGGATCACCCCCTCTTGGGACTAGGGCCTCCTCGTCTATGCCAACCGCGGCACGGAAGAAGACTTTAAGGAGCTACAGACTCAGGGCATCAAACTGGAAGGCACCATCGCCCTGACTCGCTATGGGGGTGTAGGGCGTGGGGCCAAGGTGAGTGGCAGCCCCCCAGTGCACGAGGCCTGGGTGAGGAAGGGGCCGGGCAGTGGACTGGAGGAAGTGAGGGGAAAGGGAAGGAGAAGGGGCAGTGTTGAGTGGGGACCCAAGCCCTGGGGTGGGGCAGGAAAGGTGAGGTGTTTTCAGGTTGTCCCACCAAGGGGCTGTGTGGCCTCGGATGCCTACCTGACCCTCTCTGAGCTATAGGAAATAAAGGGGCTGAGTACAATTTTCAGGTTTGGTATTCCGGAAGTCTAAGTCCTCCTGTGAAGTAGTTCTGAATATTCAGCTTAAGTCCCTCCTGTTGGCCGTCTCCTTGTCCCTGCCATTTCTTTTCCATCAAAAATTCTGACTAGGGGCCGGGCGCAGTGGCTTACGCCTGTAATCCCAGCCCTTTGGGAGGCCAAGGTGGGCAGATCACCTGAGGTCAGGAGATCAAGACCAGCCTGGCCAACATGGCGAAACTCCATTTCTACTAAAAAGGCAAAATTAGCCACGCGTGGTGGTGCATGCCTGTAATTCCAGCTACTGGGGAGGCTCAGGCAGATGAACTGCTTGAACCCAGGAGCCAGAGATGGTAGTGAGCTGAGACTGCACCACGGCACTCTCCAGCCTGGGAGACAGCGAGACTCTGATCAAAAAAAAAAAAAAAAAAAAAATGCTGGACGTGGGCGTGGTGGCTCACGCTTGTAATCCTAGCGCTTTGGGAGGCCAAGGCAGGTGGATTGCCTAAGCTCAGGAGTTCGAGACCAGCCTGGGCAACATGGTGAAACCCCGTCTCTACTAAAATACAAAAAAAAAAAAAATTAGCTAGGCACGGCAGCATGCACCTGTAGTCCTAGCTGCTCAGGAGGCTGAGGCAGGAGAATTGCTTGAACTCAGGAGGTGGAGGTTGCAGTGAGCCAAGATTGCACCACCTCACTCCAGCCTGGGTGAGAGAGTGAGACTCCATCTCAAAAAAAAAAG